>NC_072785.1:17924972-18172472 GCF_022539595.1 Amphiprion ocellaris
GAGTCAGCTCACAGACAGTTAGTCTGACTGACAATATGAGATGGAGAACAGAGAGATCTAATCTTCTCAGTAGATTAAACACACATGAAAACAGTTTCCATTGTGGTGTAGCCTCATGTTCTTTTTTCTGGTGCTTATTTAATAATAACAACAAGATATCAAGCCTGCTTTAATTTGATTTACTTTACTAAGTTACTAGTGTTAATAACAATGTTTTGGACATGAAGTGAAGCTTGTTCCCCTTTTTGAAGAACAATGAATTCACCACTGCCCTTGGTATTGTGCACACAGGGTACTGTTCCAGGACAGGGTGGATATCTGGGAGGAAATAGAGGCAAGGGTTAATTCTGATAATGATGCCCCTGTTGTCAAGACTTCCAACAAGGTTAGTGATGTTTTGTGTTCACTTTCAAGCAAAATGTATACAGGTTAATGCTGTTTGTTTGAGCTAAGTCAAGCGTCTGTATTTCAGGAAATCACAGCTATCTTGAGAGAACTGAGGAGAGTTCAGAGACAACTCGAGGGTGAGTTAGTCCAGACCATCATAGACAATGTATATTTGAATGATTTTTATAGTAAAGATATTAGCTAGTAGCTCATATCTTGTCTGTTCTTTTTATATATTCAGTCATTAACACAGTCATGGAACCCAGTGGGCAGCCCGAAGCTACCAAACCCTCAGCCACTGCCGTCTCCTCCTCCTCTTCGTCTGGAGTTCGGTCCTCTAGACCTGCTTCCTCACGAGACTGGAGAACAGTTCACTCTGTTACCAAGCGTGGCGGTGGCCCGAGGCCCAGCGAGAGCGTCAGGAGAGCAGCTGTGACCCCAGACGATCTCAGAGAGGGATATTTAGTCTGAGATCTCACACCAACACACCAGCGCTGAACTTCTGCTATAACTCCACAAACCCAGGTGCTGGATGATTGTGAAATGAAACAAACGGGGGGAGAAGTGAGACTGCGCATCCAAATATACACACTACTGCACTGTGAGCACTACACACCTACATGGTTGTCTAAATAAGCAGTCAAGCTTGCACTAATCGCCCTTAAAACACGCTGGAGTGGGAGGCCTGCATGTGAGGTGATGATTTAAGGAAGTACTGTAATATTTCAGTGAATCTCGCCTTCACTTCTAAAGGGCTACAAAACTATACTTGATTCTATGTTCTCATTATTTGCCAATGATATGACCAGCACAGCTAATTTTAAAAAGCTCATTGTAATTATTTGGTTTAGCCTGAGCATAATCATCTCAGGGAAATCTTTAAATACATGAAATATTTGTGACAAATCACATTTTGGAGGTTCATTGATATTTGTTTTGAGAGTAGAGCGACCTGCAGTTATAGCTTCCAGATGTTGGTTTACTGTGAACTTGTATCCTCAGTAACCCCATTGCATTTCCTTATATATAGATTTTTTTCCCATGTTGTTGTCTTTGTTTGCCACTTTCCTCTTTGTGGACCAGATTTATAGAAGACTGTAAAAAGTATTTATTAGGGCTCTTTTGTGAGACGCTGTGGTATTTTGTAACTGACACAAGATGACTTTGGGAGAGAGTTAGTGGCCTCTGATTCCAGACCAGTTATTGTTTTATTGCACAGTTGCTACAAGCCGAGTTTGTGTGTCCTTGCTCTGGTAACATTTCTTCCCTCAGTAGATGGACATTACCTGTTTTGTCCCTTTATCCTTCAGGAATGTGCGATGTGAATAGAAGGAGGGGCTCGCTCCACAGTTTAGCCACCTCACAGTCACATACTCAAGTGGCACGACTTTCCAGTCATTCCTGGCCCCTTTCTCTCTCTTTTGAAACGTGTGTTTTTTACTGCATCGTGCACAGTTGGAAGCTTAAAACCTCTGCTTTGGTTGGTTCGTTGTTTTCCATGCCTGAATAGCACAATTAGCTGCGAGGGTTTGGCCAAAGACAATCATGAAACAGGAATAAGCCTCCTTTATCTGTGTTTGTACTGAGCTCATCACACCACACCTTACTTCCATATGGTTGTTAATTATTCTACACACTAAGAGCTTTCAGAGCACTGCGGTAAGAGTTTGACATTTCCTCGGTCTGTTGAGTCATAATTTCGCTTCTGTGGATTCCTCACATGACAGGAGAAGTAATGTAATTTTAGCTCTTATGTTGACATTAGATTGTTTGAAGCTGTAAATCTTTCTGATTTTTAGTTGGTGACATTCTGTAGATGAGTGTAAATGTCTAAAGATATCTATATGTTCATAAATTACCTCTTCAATCTTGTCTTTTGCACTACGGTAGTACAACATTGTCCCGACAACCTGAAACGTTGCAAACTGAAAGCTTTTACTCTCCTGTTAAAGATTGTAAGCATCTTATACTGAAGCAGGGAAGACAAGGCGACCCAGTACACCAGCAAGTTTATTTGTTCTCCTCTTCCCAGTCCAGACTGTACGTGTGATTGTAACTGGGAAGTATCTACAAGTGCCACATAGCTGTGTGGGATGATATTTCATGCAGCCAAGTTAAAGTGGTTGTTTACAAGCTCAAGCAAAAATTGAATGTTTCTTTCTTAACCAGTTGCTGCTATTCATCTTCTATGGCATAGTGTTTTCCCCTTTGCTTTATTCCTACAAAGTTCCAGAACGTAAGAGAGCTGAAATTGAAATCTTGTGTGTCAAATTTGTGTCCCTTTTTTGATATTCAGTTTCTGTTTCCCCCTCCTTCTCACCCCACATGATTTGGTTGTAATTTGTTAGCTGGTATTTATGTTTGGTATTTGTGTACGTTTATAGATGATGATTCCAGATTTTTTTCAAATAAATTTCATGAGCAAACCTTTTGATTTTTTTTTGTCATCTATTGTTTTCTCTCACTACACTTTTCCCCCTTTTATCTCCTGAGTAAATACATGCCTCACAACCAGAAATGAAAGTAAAAACAGGAACTGTGCTCTGATATATTCAGCAGCACAGTTATCACTTCAGCTCAGTTTCGTCTGAAAGCTACAAGGGAAAAAACAAGCTCTTACTGAGAAGAAAAGTAGCTGCATCTGCTTTCTGTAAGTCGCTTTCCCTTTCATTACTTTGAAACAAACACATTCTGGCATTTCAACCATTTCAGCTGCAAAATTAGTGTGGTCGGAGCTGAAGGATCTTGGGCTTGTTTATTTTCCATCCGGGATGAAAATAACCTGCTTTTGATCTTTATTAGATTCTCAAAAGGGGAAACATGAGCTCTATGTATGCCAGCCTTCATGACAACTACGTTTCAAACAAAAAGGTAAGACTGCATCAAGCATTAACCAAACTGTTTGCTCTGTTTCGTGAGATACTTACAAAAAATGTTTTCCTGCCAAAACTTCCTAGGGGTCGACCAGCTGTGTAGCACTAGCCGTGGTTTTGGGCTGTCTGACAGTCCTCGGGGTTCTGCTTGCCATCGCTGTGCTGGAGAGACCGCCAGAACCCAAAGATCATGAGACACTTCCACAGGACGCCGGTGGGAGTAACTTCTCTATTGACCAGTGCAGGTAGGAATCCCATAGAACTCATGATAGGGTCAGAACGTGGCTGCATTCCATTCTTGTCTGCAAATATTTGATCAGCCGAAAGATGTGTTTACACCCACATCCCCCTTGGTATTTAGAAAGTATGCATTTTGGAAAACTGCTGTAATGTTTGCAAGTTGTGTCTGAATGTTGTATTTCCTGTGCAAAAATAAAGGCATTTCCACCCTGAATTGGAGCCAAAAAAAATACAAATCGGTGTTGAAAAGTTCACGTTTGAGTGTTTGATGCTGAAAGTTTCCTGGATGTTCAAATTAAACCTACACCTATTAAACCTGACATAATTGACTTCATGAAACTGAATTGTAGTTATACATTGAATTATGATTCTTTTGAGCAAATGTGTTGTATGGTAGACCAGGTTTCTGTCATAAATCTGATAAATTGATGTTAAATACTGTGGTATTAAGCTGCATGTTTCCTCTTCAACTATACAAGATAGATACTTTTTTAAAATGTATTTGCCATGAAGAATTAGCTCGTGAACCCACTAAACTCCCAAATCCAAATCCACATCTATTGACTTAATGATTCAAGATTAGCTTCTCTAAATTGCACCAGGACTTTTTTTCCCTCCCAACTGGCTCTTCAAAGAATCCCCTCAGCGGACGTCTTTGTTTTATCCCCCAGTATGACCCTTGTGGAGAGCATTCCTCAACATATGAAATTTAAAGCCAATGTAACGCTCGGGCTCCCACTGGTAGAAGCCTGGAAAGATCTTATCTCCGGGGCAACACACCAAGTGGATGTGGTGTCTTTCTACTGGACATTAACTGGAGAAGACATCAACATTAACTCTTCCTCTGACTTGCCTGTGAGTGAACTGAAGCTGTGAAAAATAATGAAAATATTGCCTGTAATTAAATATAAAGCCTTATTGAAAGAATGTCTTTAACCGAGTCCGTCTGTCCTTGGCAGGGCAGAGACATCCTGAAAGAACTTGAAGATCTGCCCTCCAGGAACGTGTCTGTCCGAGTGGTGACCAGTGTTCCCACCGTCAGGACAAACTCCACCGATCTGGAGAGCCTAAAGCTGAAAGGTTTGGAAGGGACTCTTCTATTCACACGTTGTTTTGATTTGTAGCACACTTTCACACTAGCTTCCCTGAAATCTGTTTCCTGTCTGACTACAGGAGTTCAGGTTAGGAAGGTGAACTTTGGGCGCCTAACAAAAGGTGTCCTCCACAGCAAGTTCTGGATCGTGGACAGAAAACATGTGTTTATTGGAAGTGCCAACATGGACTGGAGGGCTCTAACACAGGTGAAACCATTGATTATACAAATACAGCAGCTTATTTCAACATCTAAACCAACAATTTCATATTCAACCTTTGACTATAGGTGAAGGAACTGGGGGTGGTGGTGTACAACTGTTCCAGTCTGGCGAAGGACCTCCATAAGATCTTCCAGTCATACTGGGAGATGGGACAATCCAACAGCTCCCTGCCTCAGCCCTGGCCTGCAAAGTTTGAGACTGATATCAACAAACAGCACCCCCTGCTGGTCAAAGAGGACAACGTCTCCACCAACCTGTACCTTTCAGTCAGTTCCTTAAGTTTCACTTCCTGTTTTCATGGAAGCTCTTATTCAGATGGATAAAGGGTTATTGTTTGCATTTCCAGAGAAGTGACCACACAGTGTGTAACTTTAGTCATGACAACCATTAAACAGAAAAATCTGGGTTTATATTAGCTTTAGAATAATAATAACTTCATTTGTATGGCGCATTTAAAAGCAAGGGTTCGCTAAGTGCTTGGACAGACAACACAAAAGCAGGATAACCGGAAAGCAACATAACAACTAAGATAAAGTTAAAACAAAGCAAAACAAAATAATAATAGTAATAAAAATGCAATATGTTAGGAATGTCAAATACAATAAATATTAAGGAATAAAACCTTAAAAGTCATGTCAAATCACATTACCATTATTAATATATAGCACATTTTAATCGTCGGTGAGCCAAAGGGCTTTCCAGTGGAGAAATAAAGTATGATTTTTGTTATAAATTTACCTTAAAGGTTTTAATAACAAGGTCAAGACCTGACAATTTTACACAAAATACAAATTTAATTTGTATTGTATGTATTTATTAGGTTAGGGTCCTACAGTATTGTTAATTAGGAATTTTTTTTTTTAATAATTCAAATAGTAATGTTAAGATCTTACAATAGTATATACATTTAGAAATTACCTGACTAATTTAAACATGAATGATCAGATTCTACAATATTATCAAGTATGCAAATTTACATTATTATTACCATATTAAAGTTATGACCTTATAATACTGCATACTCCCAAAGATTCCTGACTAACTTCATTATGAACAATAAACAGTATTATTAATAATATTAAAATTACAAACTGACCAAATTAATTTAGATCATAAGGTTGACAACCAACAATATTATGAATTATGCAATGTGCCTGATTAATTTAAGTATTAAGGTTGCGAGCCTATGGTATTATATACTCTAACAAATTTCCTGGCTAACTTATTTTAAACAATAAACAAAATTATTGTTAATATAATATGTACAATTTATTGTATATATATTATAATATAATTTAATGTATTTGATTATGCAAATTCACCTCATTAATTTAGACATTAAGATCTGACAATAATATTACTTCGCCAAGGAAAGTGGCGGAGTTAAGTGACGATCAGCGTACGTTTGTCTGTCTGTCTGTCTGTTCGCAACATTACTCAAAAACAGACAAACGGATTTGGATGAAATTTTCAGGGAAAGTCAGAAAAGACACAACGACCACTTCATTAGATTTTGGCAATGATGCCGCTTATAGCCTGGATCCACTACAAATCCACTACTGCAGACTTATCCGGACTTATCCGTTGGAAATGATACAACAATTGAGCAGCCTTGGCAGAGTACTGTGCTCTTTGAGTGCTTTTCTTGTTGTCATAGTTACAGTTCACCATTCCGTTATCTCACAATGATACAGAAATCTTTAACAAATCCTTGAATTCAGACTATAAACAGCATCACTGCCAAAATCTAATCAGTTGATCCTTGTGTCATTTTGGATCTTCCCTGAAAATTTCATCCAACTGCATTTTTGAGTAATGTTGCTAACAGACAAACAGACAGACTAATAGACAGATAAATATATGCCGATCACCACGTAACTCCGCCGCGTTCCTTGGCGGAGTAATAACAACTGAAATGACTCCAAAAATTCCCTGTGAGTGATCATACTGGCAACACATGGATCAGGAATTCAAACAACTTTTGGGTCATATGTTCCTGTTGTTTTGTTATTTTTGCTTCCTCTCAGGGTTCTCCACCGCCGTTCTGTCCTCCATCGAGGACTCAGGACCTGGAGGCGATTCTCTCCACCATCTCAGAGGCTCAACACTTCGTCGATGTAGCTGTCATGGAGTATTTCCCCACCACACGCTTTGGCAGGCCTCAGAGGTGACCCCAACCCTCCATTATGTTTCCACCTATAAAACATGTTTTATTGGACCTCCTCACTTTAGAATGTTTCCTTTAATTGAGCAGATACTGGCCCGTCATTGATGATGCCATCAGGACGGCTGCATTCGAGAGGAAGGTGAAGATCAGGATGCTGATCAGCTGTGGCCGAGACTCTGATCCTGCCATGCTGCCTTTTCTTCAGTCTCTGGCCTCCATGGACTTTCCTCAGCACCATATCAGCATCCAGATAGTAAGACTCCACATGGAGTAAAATGCATCTACTGAACATCTAAAAGTTATATCAGTTTTGCTTTAATAATTCTTTTTCATTTTTTTTAGAAACTATACATTGTGCCTGTGGGAAACCAGTCTGATATTCCATATTCCAGAGTCAACCATAATAAATACATGGTGACTGATGAAGTAGCCTACATTGGTGAGCAGCGCTTCATATTTCTATACATTTATTCTTGAGTTAAAGATAACAAACAGGTATTTAAAGTGTTTAGTTGGCTGAGTTAATCATAAACCAGATAATGCTGTGTTGTCTCCTAGGTACCTCCAACTGGTCAGGGGACTACTTTATGACCACAGCTGGAGTGGGTCTGGTGATTTCCCAGCATGCTCCTCACCCGACACAGCAGAATGAAACCCTGCACAGCCAGCTCAGGGCGGTTTTCGACAGAGACTGGCACTCAGAGTTTGCTGTGCACCTCGCTGATCTGGGCCACAACCCAGACTGTGCACTGTCCAGATGACTGAAACTGCTTCATAAAAGTTACACATAAACATATTTTAATATCACGGCTAAATTCAAACCACTGTATGTTGTTTTTATATTATGTATGCTTTTTTTAGTTGATGCTAAATACGTATGGTTAACAGTGTGAGTGGGAACCAGTTCTGCACAGTTTTTTCAAGGTGTGATAACTGAATATATTGTACAGTTAGTAAATATGCATCATTAATGTACTTTATAATGTTATGCTAATTATATGTCATCATCCGTGACATTCTTGTAAACAAGTTAAATAATAAATGAGTCACTGTCAGTCCCTTGCTGTGACAGTGTGTATGGAGGTACAGAATGTGTTGGATGCTGAAACCCCACTTGACTGTGGAAGTGGCTACATCAATACCGCACTGTAAAACCAGACACTAATACCAGGATTTAAACCTGGTGCTGTCATCTGATTGGACAGATGTGATGAGAAAACACATCATAAGAGTGTAGGAGTCCACTAACCTCATCTGTAATAACTATGTCAGGTCACTGCACCTGTACATTCTTTGTGCTTTGGAAATCAAGACAGCCATAGGTGGTAGAAATCACAGATGCATTTATAAGAATGATGTCTAAATAGTTTTTGTAAATGCAAAACACATACTTTGTCATTTATTTTAGTGCTGTCTTAAAGCAGAGGTCTAAAAAAAATTACAACATTCATTTCTGGTAATATGGTTTCTTATGGGCTGAATGAAAAAAATAAAAATCATATTGTGGTTACTTGGACAGATATCAAGATAGACAATTTTAGTCTAATTAGTCATTTTTTTTCATTTCTTTTTCAATTATTAAAAAAAATTACAACATTTGGCTGCATGGTGGTTAGCGCTGTTCCCTCACAGCTAGAAAATCCCTGGTTCCCATCCTGGCCTGGGTTTAGGATCTGTCTGCGTGGAGTTTGCATGTTCTCCCTGTGCTTGTGTGGGTTTTCTGCGGGTCCTCCAGCTTCGTCCCACAGTCCAAAAACATACTGAGGTTAATTGGTAACTCTAAATTGTCCGTAGCTGTGAATGTAAGTGTACTATAAGCCGCATCACTGCCAACATTTAATGAGGTGGTCCTTGTGTCATTTCTGACCTTCCCTGAAAATTTCATCCAAATCCGTTAGTCCATTTTTGAGTAATGTACACAGACAGTTTCACAGAAGGACAAACGTACACCGATCCTCACATAACTCCTCCGCATTCCTTGGCAGAGTTATAATATTTCAGTTACTTGTTAAACCCTGTATTGTTTTAAAATATAGCTTCCTCAAAGTATTTTTTAGTCCCAGCTGCGGCCTGGCACAATATTATCTGAACTCACAGGCCAACGCTACCGGAGGAGATTAACCCTCCTGTTGTCCTCATTTACGGGCACCAAAAAAAATTGTTTCCTTGTCTGAAAAAAATCCAAAAATTCAGCAAAAAAATTCCCCAAATTTCTGAAAATTTGCAAAACCTTCAGGAAGAAAATTCCAATAATTCCTTAAAAGTTTCCCTTAAAAGTTTGATTTAAAAAAACAAAACAAAACAACAACAAATTTGGCAGGAAAATGAGTAAAAGTCTTCATAAAAAAATCCTAAAAATATCTAAAGTGATTACATATATATCAGTAAAACTTCTAATATTTTCTTTAAGAACATTCACATAAAAAAATTTATTTTTTATTTTTATTTTTTTATGTGAATGTTCTTTAGAAACATTTTTAACATTTCCTTTTTCGACCAAAAAATGTTCAAAGATTTCCCAAAAATGTTGAAAATGTGGATATCAGAAGTTTAACTGTAATTTTTTTTTTTTTTTTCCCCCCACATTTTCAAACTTTAAACCAGGTCAATTTGGACCCGCAGGACAACACGAGCGTTAATGTGCTAGTGTTAATGTGTTTCCTGTAACACCACCACCAGTCTGACTGCAGTGTGTGTAGTTCTCCTCCCGGCCAGCAGGCGGCGGTGTGACAACAGTGCGACTCCACAGTGGGGCGCAGGGCGGAACTCCGGCTTCTGTAGTACGTGTGCTTCCCTGCAGTTAGCTTGCTTCCGGTGAGCTAACCCTACAGCTGAGCTGAAGTCAGAAACATGGTGCTGCTTGAAAATGATTCGGTAAGAACAAAAAGCACATCGTTAATAACTCGGTCTGTTACCGATACTAGCTTAAAACAGAAAATAGACACTGTCTGCAGTAGTTGTGCAACAGCTAGCTAGCTGTTAGCCTCAACGTTTAGTCATCAGATTGAGTCACCAGCTAGCGTGCTAACGTTAGCTGACTGTGGTTTAGAGTCAAAGCTGGCAACTGAGTAACTAGTTCAGTTGTTGTATTTTCTGGTGGCATTGAGAGCTATTAAATGGCTTTTTATTGTCTAAGTCAACACCTTTATTTCGTTCATGTACTCATTTTTGTCAAACACCGACTGTTAGCCCTGTCTTTGAATGCAGAACTAATTAAAGCGAGTTTAAGTAAATGTGTTTTAGTTTGTTAGCTGAAAACCAGTGGGCCAAAATGTGTAAGTTACCGACGAGGTAATGTTAGCGACACATACTCACTTGCCGGTATAGCATGTAGCATTACACTAGGCTAAAATAGAGCAGTAAAGTTTAGCAATTTAGTAGTCTGACATGGTTTTAATATTCCGCCTGTCTCGTTGATATTTATAAACTGTAACAAAATGTTCTTAAAATCGTTAATCTTTTAATAGAAGTCGTTGCCAACTATTTAGTTAATCAACTATTTTTGATCGGTTCGAGTGATATATGAGGTGATTAAAATCTCAAAATACTCTGCTTTCAGCTTCTTCATTTTCATCAACAGTAAAATAACCATCAGTTAGAGAGATATCAGTAATAATGTGATTAACAGTCTTCCCAAAGACGCTGAATACACTCTCAACTGCGAGTTTATTAGCTAAACCTGGCCAAGATAAGTGCAGTGTAGCTAAACAGTGAAGCAGTAAAACCAACATTGATGAAGGTTGTAATGTTTTATAATATTATGCAACAGATTTTTGAAACCGTTTCAGAAAGATGATGGATTACCTGAATTGTTTTGTGTCCCACCGGGAGATAGGGCTGCAAGTAACAATTACTTTTATTGTTGATTAATCATTTGATTACTGTCATGATTACTTGATTGATTGTTAATGTTGGCCATTGTTCCCCAAAAGCCCCAAATCATATTCTTGAATATCTTGCTTTGAGGACAACCCAAAGAAATTCAATTTACTGTCTTCGAGGAGCAAAGAACACGGAAAATATTTAATTTGAGTAGCTGGAATCTAAGAATTCTGCCTTTTAATGAAAATCCCAAGCCTATCAATTGATTATCAAAACCTTTCACAGTAATTTAATAGTTGACAAATTGAGTTATCCTTTCACCTTTTCTTTCTGTTGTCCAGTTCCTCACAGAGCTTACACGACTCTTCCAGAAGTGCAGAACATCAGGCAGTGTCGTCATCACACTAAAGAAGTGTAAGTAGGCTCCATTTTGAAGTAGCAATATGAATTTCCTCTTTCGATGCCTCAACAGCTGTAATTAGAAGTGTTTTGTTCTTCCAGATGATGGTAGAACCAAACCAGTGCCCAGAAAGGGCCACTCGGAGTCATTTGAACCTGCAGATAACAAATGCCTCCTCAGAGCGTCTGACGGCAAGAAGAAAATTAGCACTGTGGTGAGTTGACTGTGTTTAATATGGACATTGAACATTACAGATTTCTAATCCTCTGTTATTATTGTAAGTGATTATTGTTAAATTCTCATTTCTTACAATTTCAGGTCAGCACCAAAGAAGTAATCAAGTTTCAAATGGTAGGTTGAGTTTTTGTGTTTTCAATGTTGTTTGGAAGCTATTAACCTGCCGCATTACAGGGGGTCCTCGACATACTTCGGAGTTCCGTTCCCACAGCCCAACATAAGTCGATTTTCTCCATAAATCGGAACTCCATCAGAAGAATCTGACTTAGGCTTGGGAGCCATAATGAAGGGCAAAAAGTTAGTGAATACAGCACAAACCAAGGTGGCATACAACCAGTGAATGTAAACAAAGCCGTCTTATAGTGCCGCGTGACGGCATATTAGGCTGCTCCGCTCGCCAGCTAGTTCCACGTAACCAGTTCCGACGCAATGACAAAATGCCGTAGGTCGAGGACGTTGTAAGCCGAGGACGTTGTAAACGGAGGACCCCCTGTATCAGGTCTTCTTCATGTTCATTGAAGCCTTGCTGACACTATCCTGGGTTTCTTAATAGCCTGTCTTCCACAGATCACCCATTTGTAACTCTTTAATCTCCTTCACAGGCGTACTCCAACCTCCTTAGGGCTCACATGGATGGACTTAAGAAGAAAGACAAGAAAAGCAAAAGCAAGAAAACCAAAGCCACCCAATGAGCGACAGACTCTTTAACATAACCATGGGTACCTAAACTGGCCTGTACAATCTGAGGGAACTGGGGAGGGCTCCATCTGATCCGCAGCGCCGCTCACCTTTCTTCTCACTCATTCGAGGCCTCAGAATCACTGTTCATCCACCCGGTGACTGCTTTGATATTATGCCATCGTTTGCATGATAGTGTCTCATCCCCCAGCTGTCCAGTGCCATCGATGACTTGGAACAGAAAACCTGAGGGTTTCTCACACAATACGAAGCAAGCCAAGTTTATTCCGCCTCCACCTTTTCTGCTTCGGAACCAGGTTCTCTACAGCTGTGTATCCTCTGGAGCCAAATCCATGGAACCCAATAATTAACAGCCTTTCATACTATTTAATTGTAAGAGTCCCTATTTATGTTATATGAACAGCTGACATGTAAGTTGTGTTGGCTCATTGTGATTCGACCATGTCTTCAGAAGGACATTTAATTTTCCATTTCTCTGATTTTTGCTTTTTTTTTTTTTTTTAAATGACCTTTGAAATGTCAGCAAGGGTGCTCAGAAACACAGAACTAAATCAGATTTTTTTTAAATTTTTGTCAAATTTCACTGTATTTTGCTCATTATTCTGTTTTTATTTTACCATTTGAAGTACAATGAATATTTTTTGACCCCATTTGTTTATCCATACTCACGCCAAGCTGTTATAATGGCTATCTTTAATTGTTCAACACCAATAAAATGTACTGTATAGCTTCAGTTAATGTGGTTAAGTCAAAGTTTCCGTTTCCGAATGATGTCATGATTGAGTTAAATAGCACAAAAATGTTCAAAGTTGTAGATTTACTGAAAAGCATGTTTGAGTTATGAATACAGGGACAAATAATGCCTTTTTTTGTTTATGATAATTTCACGGTAGGTTTAACTACAGCCAGAACATTTTGTGTTTCCCATCATGTTCCTGAGTCCTGTTGTCATGGAAGAGGACTGCAGCAGAGTTTAAGTTCAGAAATAAAGTGCTTTGTTAAAAGTCACTGCGTGTTTGTGCCTATTCTGATAAAATAGCAAACGACTAAACATGAGCAATGTAGAAAACAAGACACTAGATACACTATGTACATACACACATTTCTGTGCTGAATTGCTAAAAACAGTCTGTTGTGGTTCGTCTCATAGCGCTGTGTTCCTCTTGTCCGGTCTTTCCTTAGGGGAAACTGCAAGGTGGCGCTGTCGGGTGCTCTCTTCCTGGTATCCCTGCTTCATTAGACTGGTCACATACTGGAACATGGTCTGGATCACAAACAAAACACAGTGAAGTGAGTATAGGTGAAGGACAGGACATTTGTTCTCTCATCCAAGCGTTAAAATACACTGCCTGAAAAAAAAAAAAAAATACACTGCCTGGCCAAAAAAAAAAAAAGTCGCACACTCTAATATTTTGTTGGACCACTTTTAGCTTAGAGAACAGCATACATTTGATGTGGCATCATTTCGATAAGCTTCTGCAAAATCACAGCATTTATTTCTGTCCAGAGTTGCATTAATTTTCTACCAAGGTCTTTTATTGATGATGGGAGAGTCGGACCGCTGCACAAAGTCTTCTGCAGCACATCCCAAAGATTCTCAGTGGGGCTGAGGTCTGGACTCTGTGGAGGCACTTTGGAACAGGGTAAATCTGGACTCATCAGACCACATGACCAACCACATTTGTTCCTCGGAGATGATGGTTCACCACTATCCTTCAGGTTTTAATAATGTGTTGGATGGTTCTTAACCTGATTTTAGTAGTTTCATAAATCTCCTTAGTTGTTTTCTTTGCTTGATGGAGGCCCATAATTTGACCCTTCTAGGACAGAGTAACATCCTTACCATGACCCTTAATGTCTTCCAACATGGTTGTTTAAGAAATGAGAAGCTCCTCACTGCATCAGCTAGAGTTAAATAAGTTGTTGCAGCTGAAACATATTCATCACTGCAGTAATTATCCAATGGAAGCTCTTACCTATTTGCTTAGTTAAATCCAGGTGGCTACTTTGTTTTTGTGGCCCGGCAGTGTATATGAGTACAAAAGGAATTCTTATGTCCTTCAATCTCACACAAAATAAACCAGAAAGGTGTGTCAGTTTGGAAGAAAACCACAGATCTGTTCAGTGTGTTGTCTGAGTGATACAGAAAATGAGTCAGATTTTCTGTCTATTCTATGTTTAGTAATGCAGTAAAACAGAAACTGACTGCGTATATATATGGATACTGGTGAATATGAATGTGGTTACTTGTAAAAAGCCAGGAAGAAAGACGACTGGGTCAAATATTCAGTCAGTTACTTCATGTCCTGCATTCTGGTGGACTTTATGCACCAGTTTGTGCTTTTTTAATATCAATTTATTGTGGAAATATGTTTATTTATGTAAAGAAAAACATAAAATTGCAGCAGCTAATGACCGCTCAAAATATGATGCAAAAAAACTACATATGAATCAACTTTTTTCCATCTAATGTTATTCCTTTTGAGTGAACATGCACGTAGCGGTCCTCTGCTTATGATGTGTTACACATGTCCTAAAAATCCTAACCTATGTTTTTAGCATAACCGTAACCATTTGAAAATACATAAAAGTATACGGAACATTGGAGCTGATTATTTCAGATAGGTTTTGTATATGCAGTACCACTAGAGAGCGCTACAAAGCCTCAACTGAAGAAGATGAACAGAGATGTGCGTGAATAAAACCATGAATTTGAGCATTTTAACTTCTCTTCTTGGGATATTTTCAAGAAAACTACACATCAGGAAAAAAAACTACTGCTGAAATGGGATATATGTATTGTGAACGAATAGTGAGCAGCAGAGGCACCATTTCCAAGAATCTTTCCACTGATAACACAAGGGGTCTCGGTGTGACATAACATGATGTGACAGAGCCATGTTCCATTTTCTCAAAATGCTCATGTATGGTTCAGTGAGATGTAAAGTCTCACATCAGTCAAGCTCGCATCACACTGGTTTCCATCTTGACATGTTACGTGGAGCATCAAAGAGACGTGCACGACTGTGACGCTGAAGTGAGCCTTGACACAAACCACCGCTGACGGGGATGATTGCATCCATCCAGGTTATTTCACAAGGCATTAACTCAGACTGGGAGGTAGCAAAGGTTTCTGATTAATACCCACAGAGTGAGACACAGGGGTTGTGGCTGAATGACTTTTCTTACCTTCCATGCCTCCTCCAACTCCGCTGTCCACTGCTCCTTCAGGATGGGCTGCACTGCACAGATGAATTCTGCTCCGACGTACTGGAGAATAATATGAGACACTGATGAGCTCAGGGCTTGGTGACCAAAACTAGTATCTTTATGTTTGTATGCAAAAGTAGATGTGTTAAGGATGAACGTCACCTCATTCTGCTGCTGTGATTTTAAAGGTGTCAGTTCACCGCCCAGCCAAAAAAAGTCACGCTCTAATATTTTGTTGGACTGCCCTTAGCTTTGAGTACGGCACTCATTTGCTGTGGCATAGTTTCGATTAGCTTCTGCAATGTCACAGCATTTATTTCTGTCCAGAGATGCATTCATTTTTCACAAAGATCTTTTATTGATGATGGGAAAGTCGGACCACTGTTCAAAGTCTTCTCCAGCAAAACCCAAAGATTCTCAGTGGGGCTGAGGTCTGCACTCTGTGGAGGCCAATCCATGTGTGAAAATGATGTCTCATGCTTCCTGATCCTCTCATTCACAATGTGATCCCTATGAATCCTGCTATTGTCATCTTGGAACATGCCCATGAAATCAGGGAAGAAAAACTCCATCGATGGAAAGACCTTGTCATTCAGTATATTCAGGTAGTCAGCTGACCTCATTCTTTGGGAACATAACGTTGCTGAACCTGACCAACCCCAGATCATAATCCTAACCCCTACAGGCTTGTAGCCACCAGTCATGATGAGTGAATCACTTCATCTTCCTCTCTTCTTACCCTGATGCGTCCATCACTTTGGAACAGGCTAAATCTGGACTCATCAGACCACATGACCTTCTTTCAGTGCTCCAGAGTCCAACCTTTATGCTCCATAGCAAACCGAAGCCTTTTTTTCTGATTAGTCTCGCTGATCAGTGGTTTTCTTAGAGCTACACAGCTTTTTAGTCCCACGTCCATTTGGAAATGCTCTTACTTGTACTATTAAACATAGTCGTGAGTTCTACTGTTGATTTCCTACGATCATCTAAGAGTTTGTTCTGACCACATTTGTTTCTTGAAGATGATGGTTCTCCACTATCCTTCAGGTTTTAATAATGTGTTGGACGGTTCTTAACCTCATTTTAGTAGTTTCAGAAATCTCCTTGGTTGTTTTCTTTGCTTGATGGAGGCCAATAATTTGACTCTTCTGAGACAGATTAACATCCTTTCCATGACCACAGGATATGTCTTCCAACATGGTTGTTTAAGAAATGAGAAGCTCCTCATTGCAACAGCTAGGATTAAATAAGTTGTTGCAGCTGAAACATATTCATCACTGTAGTAATTATCCAATGGAAGCTCTTACCTATTTGCTTAGTTAAATCCAGGTGGCAACTTTTTGTTGGGTGTGCAATGTCTAATAAAGAGCTCTATATACAGACAACAAACGGCGTCTTTCTACTGTTGGGATCATGTGGGTCTTACACTGTAGTACTTGGGTGGAGCATTGTAATGATAATGGCTTTTTCCCAACTCCAGAGCCAGAGCCTCCAGTCGCTCCAGCTGGTCCAGTCTCGCCACGCTTTTCTCAATAAAAGACATTACCCTGAAAGAGATGGAGAAAAGTACTCAGCGTGAGACACCCAGACTGACTGATTGATCCAACAGTTAACTGTGAATTAGCAGGAGAAAACGACCAACTGATGCATCTATACTGTGAGTAAGTAGGACAGTCGTCTGTGTTGAAAGGCTGTGTTTGTCACGGCAGCAGTCTCACAAAAACAAATGCCAAGAAAAAGAAGCAAAATTGATCTAGCTCACACTTGGAGCAAAAACAATTTATTATTCTCTCTGAAAAACAATTTTCCCTTGACAAAATGCCATGGGATCAATTCCCTTTGTTGCGGTTTGTGGGTGTGTCTGCCTTAGCTGCAGAATCCTGTGCATAACAGTTTTGAAGATAAACCAAAGGGTTAGAGTTGGTTTCGCTCTCACGTCAGTCTGTCTCGCTGCAACTGTGATGTTTATGCTGAAGTGTGTGAGTGCTGTTGATGGGTCATTTGGCCATATCGGTGAATTCATGAGCAGCCGACTCATGCTGGGATGTGTAACACTCCTGGTCTGTGTGTGGCTGCTGCAATGCCATGCTGCCCTCTGTACCGTCAGGTCCTCGTGCTGTAATTGGCTGCTTTGGGTTCATGTGTAGAGGAACATGGAGAGGCATGATGCACCCTGAGAAATGACAGAAGAGTGGCTGTGATAGATGCTACAAGCTCTGTCTGCAGTGGAGTGGTGAGCAACATTCTGATTATGTGACCACCTGGGATGTTTGGCTCCCCCACTTATCCAAGCCGCTGTAATTACTCCACTTAAAAAGCCTACTCTTGATCCAGATTTTTTTTTTAGCAATTCATAGACCTCCTGTTTTTTATTTCTAAAATCCTTGAAAAAGCTGTTGTAAATCAGTTATGTTACCATGCATACAGGGGTGTTTTGTTTTTTGAAGATTTTCGGTCAGGATTTAGAGACATCACAGTACACAAGCAGCACTGCTCAAAGTCTTAGCCTGAGACAATAGACTCTCTGTCTGTATTTTTGTCCTGTGAAATCTCATTGCTGCATTTTATCATGCTGAACATAACATTTCATTACAGAGACTGGAACATGTCACTGGGATTAAAGGAACCACACTTCATCTGTTTTCTTCCACTAATCTGGAGTCAGGTCGCAGTGGCAACAGACTAAGCAGGTCATTCCAGACGTCCCTTTCCCCAGCAACGTTTCCCTGATCACCCCATGGGGATCCCAAGATGTTCCCAGGCCAGATGAGTCATGTAATCCTTCCATTGAATTCAGTGTACTCCGGGGACTCTTCCTATTCTTCCACACACAAAAAAGTAAGTCACAGAGTTCCACTTGGTTCTGTACAAGGTCAAATACTTTTCACCTTAAACATGCTTGCCATATATAATATTATTAGGAAATGCTGCATAACATTCCACTGCTATGCAGGTGACACTCGGCTAAATCCAGATGACAACCAGCTATGTTAATCACTGAAACCAATTAGTTAGTCAGTCATCAAGCATGTCTTAAAGACGTAGATGCCTGAATAACTTGTAATTTTCTTTTTCTATAAAAAGACATAACTGAAGTTATTGTGTTTGGCCCTAAACACCTGAGAAACACATTACATAACCAGATAGCTACTCTGGATGGCATTGCGTTGGCCTATTTTGACCAGTTCCTTAACTCACAGATAAAACAAGACTCTAGAATGACCTTCTTTTATCTGCACAATATCATAAACATTTGAAACATCCTGTTGCAGAGTGATACTGGAAAACTAGTCTATGTATTTGCTACTTGTAGGTTAGAGGATACTAGTTTGTCATCATCAATGACAAATGCTCCAAATGTTGCAGCCATAGTTCAGACAGGAACCAGCAAGAGTGATCATATTTCTCGTATCAGCTTCTCTGCAATGGATCCCTGCAAAATATTGTGGTTCCTGGAGTTTCCAAGGGCAGAGAGGATGGCAGAACCTTTAGCTATCAGGCTCCTCTGCTGTAGAATCAGCTCCAAATTTGGGTTTGGGATACAGACACCCTCTCTACTTTTAAAGTTAGTCTTCAACTCTCAAACTTACTCTTTATCTATACACCACTTAATCCTCATTAGGGCAGTGGGGGAGCTGGAGCTTTTCCCAGCTGACTTGGGGTGAAGGCAGGGGACACCCTGGACAGGTTGCCAATCTGTCGCAGGGCTACATATACAGGCAAACAATCACACTCACATTCACACCTACGGGCAATTTAGAGTAATAGCATATTTTCTGGACTGTGGGAGGAAGCCGGAGTACCAGGAGAAAACCCACACATGCACAGGGAGAACATGCAAACTCCATGCAGAAAGATCCCAGGAAGGCCGGGACATGAACCGGGGATCTTCTATCTGCAAAGCAAAAGTGCTAACCACCACGCCACTTTGCAGTCCCTCTTTATACATTTTAAATTAGATTAAAACCACTACAATGATCTGTTGGAAAACTTTGGGTCCTGGCATTCATGTGGATGTTCCTTTTAACACGTATCATCCAACTAAATGTGGCAGAAACCTATTTTGGCAATACAGCACATCCCACCACAACAAAAAAACTGCTCAGAAACACCTCAAGAAACACAGCGAAGTTGCCCAAGGCGTTGATCTAAACTCCCCGGATTCCAGTCTGATTGATACTCTGCTGGAACAAGCCTAATCCAAGGCAGTCCCACCCTGCAACTCATAGAATCCAAGGGATCCTTTACTGGTACCCTGAGAGGTCCAAGCTGTTTCAGTGGAGCAGTGGGGACCTATACAATATTACCTGCCCAGTGCTTACTGTTTGTTAATTCCCAGTGGTCATGTTTTCTCTCTTTACACTCTACTTTTACCCTAACCAGCCAAGGCAGATGGCCGCCCAGCCTGAGTGTGGTTCTGTCAGCGGTTTCTTCCTGTTAAACTGGGGGTTTTCCTCCCTGTTGTTGCCAAGTGCTGCTCTGTGAGAAACTGTTGAGTTTTTCTCTGTAATACTGTAAGTGTTAGTGTAAGGTTTTGACCTTACTATGTAAAGTGTCCTGACATGACCTGTTTTGTTATGTTGCAATATTTGCAGCATTGGTTTATCATCATGTTCTACTTAAAAGAAAGAAAAAGCGATATTGTATCTTTGTTGACCAAGTCCATAAAAAGATCCGAACCCAGATTGAGTGATTGACAAGTACTTTCTGTAGCCAGAGCCTGCTGACTCTTCTGTGCCATAAAACTCTCCGGTTTTCCAAGAATAATTAAAAACACATGAATGAGCCACACTGTTGCACAGGGTGACATGTTCCTATCCTTCCAGGAACATGTTCACGGTATTTTATGTGAGTTTGTCCAACATATGTGGTTCTGCTGCTATAAATACTCACTAGGGCAGAGAGTACTTGTAACCTAGGAGATAGTTCTCCTTGGGAAACCTGGACAACAACTATGCTGGGGACTATGTCACCACATGGAGCCAAACCAAACACATTTGTTTTGGATTTGTGTGGAAAATACAAGCTTTTTGGAATGGTATACATTCTGTTCCGTGTGAGGTACTGGGCTACGAAATCGCCCAGTCATGTTTTGTTTTACAGCTGGGACATGTCGAAGAAGAGGCAAATATTTGGTCAAGATGACATCCTACGTAGTAATGGAGAATCTCATATGTAGGTTGGAGGCTGGGGGGGACTGTAGGGGCATAAGTCACCGGACGTCCTGCAGAAGTAAGTTTGAGACCCACCATAATTTTAGTTTTAATTCCGTTTTTTTTTTGGCACCAAATGAATTTGGTTAGGTTAAGAAAAGTATGGTTTGGACTGAAATGAACCTTCTCACATGTATGGGAATGATGTGCAGTGATAATGGCACATTTGTTGGGCTGACAATGTAGGAACAGGGTGTTTTGTTCTGTGAAAATAATAACTTCTCACCTTAAATTAACTTGGAAGTAACTCCATACCTTTGTTTCATCAAGAATAAAGTATTTCCTTTGACATTAATATAGTTTGATCTTGTCCTCTCTTGTCTTGTCTGAATGTGCAGATCTATGAAGTCCCTGCCTCTGTCTCCACCTACTCACTGCAGCTCGAGCACATCAGCTCATGTTGTTGTACAACTACTCTGTGCTACACAACAACAAGCTGTGATATTGTACTAATTCAGCTGAATGTGTTTGAGCCACTAACTGATACTGAAAAAGAATAACGACACAGAATGTCCCACCCTGCAAGTTAACAGGAGTAGTTCTTTAGGTTTGTTACATTTAAAACCGTGGAAGTCGGAATCTTTGTTTTTGAGACTGTCGTTGGTACACTTCACTTCAGCATATAAAAAAAAACACTATTCGGTCATGGTAACTAGGTAAAAAACTTTCATATACACTACCGTTCAAAAGTTTGGGGTCACTTAGAAATGTCCTTATTTTTGAAAGAATAGCTTTTTTTTCAATGAAGATAACATTAAATTAATCAGAAATACAGTCCAGACATTGTTAATGTGGTAAATGACTATTTTAGTTAGAAACGGCTGATTTTTAATGGAATATCTCCATAGGGGTACAGAGGAACATTTCCAGCAACCATCACTCCTGTGTTCTAATGCTACATTGTGTTAGCTAATGGTGTTGAAAGGCTAATTGATGATTAGAAAACCCTTGTGCAATTATGTTAGCACTTGAATAAAAGTGTGAGTTTTCACAGAACACATGAAACTAGATAGGTGACCCCAAACTTTTTAACAGTATTGTATCTAAGAGCCTGTCATAAATGAAAAAAAGACAAAAACTTATGTTGTCTTTATATAGACCTGTTCCTGCCAACTGGCTTTGATCGGATTTTTATTGCATTTTTTCTTTTTCATTTATTTTGTTTTTGTTTTTATTTTACGCCTTGGAAGTGTTTTTAATAAAAAAGAATTTTAAAATATGAAATGAACACATCTGGAAAATGACAGGCGGTGTTGATGAAGAGGCTCGTGAGACGAACAAGGGTGGGAGTATAGTAAGATCAAATGCGTATTTGCTTTGCCTGAAACTAGTTGATTAAAACTAAAAATAAAAAGTGCAGCACACAGCTGTTTTGGGAAATTACTTTTAGAAATGAAAAAAAATGTATGTGTGTGTCTTCTTCTCGAAGACTTGCTTCAGACTGGTTAATATGATAGGGAAGTCACAAATTATTAAGACATGGACCCTGCCGGTTTTGGTCTTTCTATTGACAGATAGAAAGTACATAGTGCAGTTCTTTTTAAAGATGCTTGCATAACTACTGTGATCTTTGTGACAGCAGCCAGTGTTTGACCCTTGACCTTCTAGTGTAAGCAGAAGTAGAGGATACTAGATATCGATGTGTGCCCAGTGTGGGACATTTGATGCTAATGTATACGCTGCTTTCATCGGCAGGTTTGTTCATAAAGCTAATGTATTGACATGCTGGGATGTGCAGTCTGTATCTAACCTCAGGCCATGCGCTCTGAGTTCCCGGCTGGTCCGCAGCCTCTCCAGGTCCTCCACGTCGCGGAACAGGAAGAAGACATCCTTGCATTCAGGATGGGTCTCAAACAACCTGTTACCAAGACAACAACAGCACAGGCAGCCATCCGTGAGCATCTCAGAGGCACTTAAGAAGCAGACTGTCACATTCATTCCCTCACCAAAACAAACCTCCCCCTGAGTTTCTCCAACTAAAATGACATAACCCCAAGAGTTTTACCGTGGACAGTCACACACCTGTAATCCTGCAGTCACAGTGCTGAGATTCAGCTCATCAACATTAGAAGCTTCACTCTCATCCATCAGCAAGTCTCTCCACCGCACAGTTTGAATAAAAATCTGATTGTGCCTTTCTGATCTTACTCTGATTCTTCTGCTACCTTCCACTCCAGTTTTCACCAGAAACAGCTGCAATCAGTAACAATCCAAGGGGGATCTGTGAGTTTGTTAGCCAGGCAATCCATACACTCATTTCTACCCGATCAGAGCAGGGACAGAGGCTCGGTTCTATGGTGCCACCGCTCCTGCTAGAGTTTGTTAAAATTCTGATTTAACCTGCTTAACCAGAGAGTTTAAGCGAGCTACTGTCCAATCAGAGATCTTTTCAGCCTCCAGCTGATGTGCCTGTGATTAGTCATGCTACCAGAATACAGTTACCTCCTCTGGACGTGAGTCATATTGCAGCCGCACATCTGGGCTTCAAGTAATTCTGTTTTTTTCAGCATGATGTCGGTGTTGGAAGAAGAAGCAAAATGACGGGCATTAGATCTTCTGGGGTGTATTCTCTGAAAACATGAGCATGTAGTTTATATTTACCAGCTGCTCTAGCATAGCTGATATTGTGAGTCTGTGTGCATGTGGAGATCCTCTTGTAGAGGGAACTACCACAAAGGCAGGTCTGAGTGTTTTGAATGGTGATTATTTTAGAGCCTGAGCGACACTATTTGTAGAGCCAATACTGGTTTTAATTTTAATTTCAATGTTCTTTAGAGTTATATTGAAAAAGAAAAATGATCGTTAAGGGCACTCATTGAAATATTTTGAAATTCAAAATTTCAACCCTACAGTGTTATTGGAAGACATAACAAGACTCATACTTTTGTGACATTTTCCAAATTTTTTAATTTTCATGTTGAAATTCAAAGTCAATTAAGTTACCAAAAATGGTTTCTTGCCCATTAGTGGTATAGAAAAAACTCCCCAAAAAACAAGAAATTTGTATATCATCACTTAGCACAACTACGCAGCCGTAAAATGTGTGAATTTTGTCAACTAACCATGGTTAGTTCTGACGCTTCGGCCGCAAATATGGAAGAGGACCGAGTCGCAACACTGTCTTTTTCCAACTTTGAAGAAAAGACAAAGTTTGATGCGTTCCAGGCCTCTGCTGATTGGTCAAATCCCATGATGTAGTGTGCTGTAACGTAGAGTGGTCTTCACTGACTGGTTGGGTGAAAACCACATGCTTCTCGATCTCACTGAGGCGGGAGCAACGCCATATTTAACGTGTGCGGAAGTTACCTAACATGATCACTTGCTCCATGAAGGGTTAATTTTCCTGCAGTGCATTTAACAAACTAGCTAGCAACGTTCCATAAGGTCACTGTGTGATCTATACTCTGCTACATGTGCTGCAGACAGTAAAGTTAAAGTCACTCTGCTTAACAAACTATAGCATGACACAATTTCTAAATGAACCCAAGTATCTTTTTCTGCATTATGATGTTCTGTAAGACAAAGTACCAAATATGAAATATGTATGATTGGCCTAGATGGACCAAGAAACCCAACCGACTGATACATTGGTCAGGCGATTGTTTGTGGACAGACTTTGTCAACATGACGGCGTCACAACGGTGCCAGGAAACTTTACAGGTGTGTAGGTGAGATCAAAATGAAGGCTAAGACCCATCAGTACTGAGTATTTATGTAGCAATGAGAGCTCATGGGTGAGAGCGTCAGTTTGTTGATGGGCGTCATGACTGGTGTGATCCCTTCACAGGATAGTCTGTAGTTTACAGTTGCGATAGAGTAGCTGATGTTGTTTTTACCTCGTGAGTCTGTAGGTTGATGCGTTTGTGTGTTATCATGGCACCTACTGTAGCAGGGAACCGCCACATAGGCAATTTTGAGTACTTTGGCAGGCGTCTATACAGACAGGTGACAAATTAAAGGAAAAGCTTGAATGACAAGGGGTAACTGAATTTTTTATACGTTATATGTCAACTCAGTTAAGGACCTATGGGAGATTTTCACTACCGCTATCATCAAAACGCCAAATCATGGCACATCTTCTTGGAGAATGATGTTTCATCTCTCCATTTGTCAATAATATGTAAAAAAATATATATAAATTGCCTGTTACTGTCAGTTACTTCTCCACACAAACAGCCTGAACATGGTGGTGCTGATCTTTATCACTTAGTTAGGCATTAATAATAAATTAGGATTTCAAATGATTGTGAGCCTGGCAGGTCAAACAGAAGCCTGTTGCTTTTTCACATTTATTGTTTTTCCCCATGGTCTTCAGCACTGCCGGTGAGAGGAAAAAGCCCCGTGGTTTTAAACCTGAAAGACAGATGCAGAGTCCCCATGAATAAATGCATTAGATTTCTATAACATGTGCCCACTTAAGAGATGAATAGATGAATAGAGGTGTTGGAGTAGTGCTTGTCTCTCTAATGGTTATTACCATAAAACATTAGTGGCTCTGTGGCCTCTGACAAGCAGACGATGAGGCAGAGAGGTCTATAGGAATAGAATATATTGACATGGCCACCATGTTCTGACTAAATGTGAACTAGTAGACAGGGCAGTATATATTTCTTTCAAAGCATTCTGAGTTAACTTCTTGATTAAATGGCATAACCTGAACATGTAACGCTACAATATATTTTTTTGCTGTTTGTTTTTGGATGAGTGCATTTCAAGAGAAGCCATTTGAGGAATGATCTGAGGTGAAATGACTGAAATTTTCTTTCTCACTTTTCAGGGAATGGGGAAACAGACTGCTCTTATTTTACCACACACCGACAACATGCAGACAGCTCGTTATTTTCTTCCATTATGTGTATCTCTTGTAGACATGAGTGCACATGCAAGCGTGCATAACGCATGCAGACAATTCAACACTCTAAATGACTCAAATGGAATTTTAATTGGCGGCGCACAGACGTTGTATTCATTTCTAATCTATTATTATTCTCAACTATAGTGGGCCGACTATATCTTGTTTTAAATTAATTTGACAGAGGAGCATTCCCTGGCTGAGGACTGAGGTGCTGAATGTGAATGTTTTACTGTAACAATTCATGTCCAGTGAGGAAATACAGGCCTCGACAGCCTTGGGACCCTCGGGTGGCAAACAAGAGGCCCATGTATTTCCAGGCTAACACGCTAAGGTCAACCCTTTTATCTGCTCCGGACACCCGGGGCAGACATGGCTTTCACTGGCCTTCGAACCACATTCCCAGTATAGTAGTCTGTATACTCGTGAGGCTGTCCAACAGTTGCTATCACCATATTCTGCTATTTATTTTATTTCCCCGCCGACTGCCAAAGGGCCAAAGATGTTTTTCCCGGATGCTGGTAATCATCCTAATTGATAAATGAGTTTTCCTGATGGCTAATGCCTTTAATTGTGGGCTATATGCTAGACCTGCAGCTCTGTATTATTATGTAATGACTGTTTAGATGTGATGTGAAGTGATAAGAAGGGAGGAGGGATAATTCAGCTCCGAGCTCTCAAAGGGAAGCTGTGGGTCAGGAGGCAGAGCGGGGGGAGGCGGTGGAGGTGGAGGGAGGTTGTGGCTTGGAAAAGGTCAGGCAGGATGTCATCATGACAGTGGATCAGTGAGACCCTCCGCAGACCTTTTTTGTCTTGGGCCAGCAGATCAGCGCAGATGTTCCACTAAGCTGTCTGATCAGGTCAACTAGAAAAGCATCAGTTTGGTTCTTTTTCATTTAAAGAAAAGCTTTGCAGCTATGCCTTTGAATAAAATTGGCCTTTTTGAATTCTGGGTTTATTATAGCTGCAGTATATTTTAGCTCGAATTTATCAAATCACTTGCATGATGTCAACTGAATCTCATAAAAACTTCACAACATCTACACATTGTGACCTAATAAAACCCAACACAGCATCTGCCTTCCTTCTTGTCAGCACACTGTATTAATATTTTTCTTCACTTTTGAGTTATGAGAAATGCAACCACCACTGGGAAACTATAGAAAACGCTTTGACATCTTACCTGACGAACATAATAATCCCAACTTTGGCTATATCGTCCCGGATAACTTTCCACGAGTCCTTGATCATCTGAATCTGATCCTCGCTTGGATGCGCAGCAGCATCCTCTGTATTCCTTTCTGCAAACTCCGACTTTGCGGCTAAACCTGATATTGCGCAGCCCATTCTTCATCTAAAAGAAACGCAGCGAGAGTGCTTTATGTGCTAATCCAGCAGAGAAAAACAGGATTAAATACTTTTGTGTCAGAGAAAATCTGCTGGCGGAGGCATTTGGTGTCTGTGCGTCTTGAACTCCTCTCCTCTGATTTGGATCACGGACCTGCGTCAAGGCGCTGAAGTGACAGGATGGAAGTTCTGGTCATTGGCTGAAAATAAAAACGCCCGCTGAAGAGCACATATTGCGGGGAGCTCTGGGTGTCGGTCACGCCTTTATGTTGAAGGGCAGATCTGTGTACCTTCCGATGCCAGCCAGTGTTTTTACGGCTGACTTGACGCAGCTTTTTAAGGCAGAGATGATTCAGTTTGGAGAGACAGCGCGCTGCTCGGCTCCATGAGGGCGCACAGTAACCTGACGCACAAAGGCTGAGCTGTGCATTCCAAATATAATATAGCTGATAAAAATGAACCAAAAGACACTCGCATGCTCCAAATCATAGGGCTGTCAATAGCTGTTTGAGGCTGGTTATATGATTTCTGATATTTAGATTGCACCACACTGATTGAATCACTCAAAATTGTAAATTCTATATTAATACTTCAATATATTTTGCTCTGTTTGGAGTCTTACAGAGCTTAATGTTGCATGTATAAAAACAAGAATTTTGCATAAACTATATACTAATATACTGTATAACGGTATTAGAGTGGCAGCCGGGTCCGTGTACAGATCTGGTAATTGGATTTTCCGTTCTGAAACGGGTATTGAAAAACAAAAAACGAGTGGTTATTTGATTTTTGTTTTCAAATACAAACATTAAAATTGAAATAATTCTCTTTCATGACCATAAAGGGATATACGAAATTTTAAAAATGCTTTGATTTTCATTTTATATTTAGAATAACAAAAAATAAAATCAGTAAGAGACAGAAACGAGAAAAGGTCAGTTTTTTAATTTTCTGAGACCGGAAGTGGTCATCAGCAAGTGTGGAGCCAAACGACAACAAGATTCTCAGAGGGCGGAGCCAGAGAGCAGTGATTGGTCAGACCATAGATAATATAGAAGACAGCGCGCTAGCGTATCGAGTCTATGTATATCTATGGTCGGCACGTCTGTTAGCATCTCTGGCTGCTGTTGATCTTGTTTTTGGAGTAAAACACAGTAAGAACATAAATACTTCTAACCAGTAGCGTTGTTTTGTTGTACGTTAAGTCAGCGACTTGTGAACAGTTGTGTTTTGTCGTGTTTGAGCAGTTGGTCCGGACGCGTTAGCGAGCTAAGCGGCTAAGTTAGCTAGCGGGCTAATCAACACAGGTGGCTAACTTACTGCTGAACACCTGTGTTAGTTGCTGCCGCAGGTGTCCGTTATTAGTAGAATGAACTTCTCAACCTGTATTTCTCTGCTGTGTATTTTAGCTTTTAAAAAAGTTATTTTCCTACCTTCTTTTTCCAGGACTGCAAAAGCCGTTCATTTTCAGTCACCTGACGAGTTAAACTCCCCTTTTTATGTGAGATTGAAGCAGGAAGTCTGAGTTAACAAAGAAAGTTGTTTATAATTTGTGATACCTGTTGTCTCTGACTGAGGCTTTAGTTTTAGTTGAGCCGATTTACACGTAGAAACTTTGTTCAGGAAGATTTCTCAGTAGCTCAGAGGACTGGCTGCTTTTTACACAACCTTGTAAGAGAATGTCTGTCAATGCTTTCAGCAGAATTTAGAAACCCAACACTTCCTAAACAGATATTTTGAGGCTGTGAGGCTGTGACGTTTGAGAGTATATCTGTGTTTTTGTTTGTGGTCTTTCTGTTTCTAGGTGGAAGCTGACTTAGTGAGGATGACTCCTGCTCCTGTCATCTCTAAGCTCCTCACACATCTTTACCTGTACATGAGGAAAATCACTCCTGTAGAATGCAGGTATGTTTGTCATTATTATAAAAAGATGTTGCCTGGTGACCTGTCAGAAACCCATTATACAGAGTCAGCCAAAATAATGTTTACACACATCAGGAAAAGAAAAACTTGCATAAATATTTCAATACCAAATTTATTCAGACATCACGAGATTAATAAAAGTTATCTTTGGCCTCTACAATTACAAGAGGTGCTCAAAGTGGTGGCCACTGGCTTCCAGACATTTCTGTTGTGTTGTAGACGTCACTTGTTGATGCTCCATTCATGAGGGTAATTCCATCTGTTGGGAAAACATCGTACAGCAGGACACAGAGTTATCGTGATTTGATCAAACTTAGAAAGAGGAATCTATATGTGTAGAAGTACTTATACAAATGAAATATTTTTAAAAGTTTTTCTTTTCCTGATGTGTGTCTACATTATTTTGGCTGACTCTGAACTTAATGAGAACAAAACTGTCATTTAATTGTTGCTCTGAAAGCTTCTTTAGTGAAAACCAGCTGGTGTTCTGCTTTGAAACAAACTGCTGTTGAGGTCTGTGTTTTTAGGTTTAACCCCACAGTTTCTGAATGAACTGATGGTTTGTTTTTTTTTTCCTGATCAATGTGGACGTTATAATTGATGGTAACATTTACTGATCATATAATCAGCATGACAATATAACAGTATAACATTCTGACCACCTGACTAATACTGTGTTGGTCCCTTTATGCTGCTAAAACTGCTCTGACCCAGTGGTTCATCAGAACCTCTGGGGATGTCCTGTGGATCCTGTGGATCCTGTGGGTTGCAGGGTGGGTCCTACCTAGACCAGGCTGATCCTGGACCATCCCACAGATGCTCAATCAGATCTGGATGTGGGGAGTGTGGAACCCAGGTGAACAGCTTAGCTCTGTCGTGTTCCTCGGACCACTCCTGAGCAGTTTTAATTTGTCCTGCTGAGGGAGGCAGCTGGCATCAAGGACTGCTGTTGCCATGGAGACTAGGGGGTTGTTTGTCCTGCAGTGTTTAGGTGGTGGTACATGTCAAACATCCACATGAATGTCAAGGTTTCCCAGCAGAACGTTGCATTAGAACAAGATGATGGATGTTGTTCTCTTCAGTGGTCAGAATGTTGTGGCTGATCAGTGGATCTGTCTGCCTTTACTCTGACATCCAGAGTTATACAAAAGTGTTGTATGTGTGCAGTGCAGAAGAGATTTACTTTATTGTATGCAGTTTTTTTGTTTTTTAAGGGAGAGCATTTTTTTTATCCACCTGAAGAAGACCTAATCTTTCCCTTCAAAGGATAGTTAATAATTACTACGGCTTCCATAGTGGTCCCATCAGAGAAAATCATATCCATATACAGATTTTTATTAATTCCAGGACTGGTTCAGTAAAGATTATAATAATAACTACATCAGATAATTTTTGGTCGCAGTTGGAATTTTGCAGACTGAGAGATGGTTGAGAAGGATTGCAGTTCTTGTTTTAGCAAAATATGTTATAATAGAAGATCTTTATTGTCATTGTACATGAAATTATCTGCAAACCAGCAAAGTGTATCAGTCTGAGGTATCTAAAAATAAATAAGTAAAGAAAAATGCTTCTAAAGCCAATAATAAACAGAATATTTTGAGGGAATCTTCTAAAATGGAAAGAAAAGCTTCTCACTCCTCTCAGGATAAACTGTCATTAAAATTGACTTTAAATTTAGCTTCAACATGAGATAAAAACATTTACTTTCATTACTGATGTCAAGTTTTAATAAAGTTCATGCTACTTTTATAAAATGATGAAAGTGAATAAATTGTATTTCTGTGATCTGTGTTTGATTTCTATCTTTTCTCCTGTCATCCAGATGTTCAGAGGGAGATGATGCCACATCTGGTCCAGCCGATGGAAGGTCTTGAAGTTCTCTGACTGGCCTCGACTGAAGATGGTCGTCTCACTGGATTTAAGGTTCAGATGCTCAGTAACAAACTCCACCAATGTGCCAACAGGGAAGCTTTAGGTTTATTAAATGTTGCTATGAAGGTATCGCTGTTTTTCTTTGTGAATGCAATGTGCTCCAACTGAAACTTGAATTAGAACTTAGAAGTAAATCCTTCCATCTGAAAGGATTTAGTTGCATTAATAACCTCATAACATTCTAATTTTTATTCCAGTCTTGGTTGGAAATAGAATCTCTGTATCGATTCAAGTAAAAACTGAACTTCACAGCATGTTGGAGCAAAACAACCAGATGAAAACTGTGATGGTGTTGGATTGTCAGACCGTAATGTTGCAGCTCAAAGCAGCTTTTCTAGCTCAGTTCATTCTGACATTCAGCTATGAATCAACACAGCAGATGGTGATCCATGCTGTGGAAGTCTCACATCTCCTGATTTAATGGAGCTGCTTTGCACTTTTTACACTGTTTATTCACCAACACTTTATTTAATAAAAGTCCCATCTAGTTTTTATGAGGAATGTGATGTTTTAATTTCTCTGTGAATAACTGCAGTCTAATGCAACAGCTGGAGTTGTAACATCTGTCCTGATGTTGATCATGAAGTATTGATCAGAATACTTATGGTCAGCAGTCATCCCTGAAGTTTTATATTAAAATCTTTACTTGTGTTGTGAACTTTGGTAAGAAGCAGAAACTTTTGCGTTGCCATGGATACATGAGTGTTAAATTCTGTCTATGTTTCCATTTTGGGAAATGCAGTCCAGTTCCAGAATGTGGAGGAATTTAGTCTCACAATCACAGACAACAAATATTATCTGAAAGTCGGGTTATTGTTGTTTATCAGCACAATACAAAAAGATTAATGTTAGAAATATTCCAGTTAAGACTCTAGAATATCATGATTTATGTAAATTTACCTCAATAATATGAATGTTCAGGTTAAGATTGTGCAGTGATATTTATTATGCAAGTTTAGCTGATTAAAGTTTATGAATCTGCACTAAAATATTATTTAAATTTACATCATTATTATAATATTTAGGGTCAGACCCTACAGTGTTGAGATTAAGAAATCAAATATTCTATAAAATGTAAATACACTGAACTCATTTGGATATATTTAAGTGAGACTCTACAATATTATTTGACACAAATCTATCTAAATCAAAATTTTAATAATTTTCATGCCAAACATTTACTGGACTGATTTAAATATTAAAATCACTTCTTTCTAATCCTCTGCTGTACGTTCAAACCTGAGGCCTTAAATAGAAACACACAAGTATCTGATTGAAGGAACTTCTGCAGAGTCCTGGTTCCAGAACATGATGATAGAATTATAGACAAACTTTAACAAAAGCTGCCTGAGAGTTTACAGGTTTTTATGTTAGATTTCTTCAGTAATTTAATGAGCGTTTTCAGCAATAATCAAGTGTTCATTTGATGAACTTCATTTCCTAAAACATCCAGAATTGGAGCTCATATCTTTGGCAGCTGTAAAGTTTCTGCTCCTTCAAAGTTCACAACACAATGAATGAATTCCTAAAACACTCTCAATGCTGGAGAGCGTTTGATGCTGAAGCAGTGACCAGTTTTTCTGTTTCTTCTCAGGAGATGCACAATGAGGGACGTCTGCAGTGACTGAGAAAGAGTCTCACCACATCCTTACATGAGGAAAAAGACTTTATTGAAGACTACAATGAGGAAAAACTATCAGACAGCAGATGGCTGCATTCAAGGTGAGCTCTGAACATTTGATCTGGAACAGGAATTCAATAACGGCAGCATGAGCTTCATTTCAGTCTGTAGCTGCTGAATTCATGGATGAATCATCTGGCACTAGAGAGGAAGACCATCAAACATCCACGTCAGCTGATGGAGGTCCAAGAGTCTCACCAAACAAACAACCTACAGAGTGAAGACCTCGAATCTGATTGGACGGCCTCCTATTCAGCCACGTGTGAACAAATGCCTCTAAGCTGATTTGTTTTCTAAAATAAATCTAGTTTGAGTCCTAATCTATGCCTGTGTGTTTGCTTCTTTACACTGCTGTTAACAGTTTAGGCTGTTAGATTGTTCCAGATAAGACAAGTACAAGATTCTTCAGAGCCGTTCTACCACGAGCCTGACAGGAAGAACTCCAACAGCTACTGAATGTTCCTGTGGTCCCCTCAAGGCTACAGGAGGAGTCCTACGAGGACGAGCCGGTCCACCTGATGGCGGCCAGTCGCTGCAGTTCAAAGCCAACACCGACTACGTGGACTTCTACTGGACCACACGGAGGCCTTCAAACCAGACCAACAAGTTCACCAACTCCCCGACTCGTGGGTCTGAGGACGCCGCCGAGCCTCAGTCCAGCCGGCCGCCTGTCTGTGGATGTTTGAGTACTGAGAGGTTTGTGGATGCATGTGAACGTGTCTGTGTTGAAACAGCAGCTTTGGACTCAGTAACGCCGGGAAAAACAGAGATCCTTTATTTGTGACTTCCACTAAAAAACTGATGAAACTAAGTTTGCCAGGGTTCTGATTGATGACAGATTATTAAATAATGAAAATAATCATTTAAATATTCCTTTAAACAATCCTTTTAGGTCTACATTTCCTTTACACTGACTTCTTGGTATATGTACAAGTATTTTGGGTGGAATATACCATTAAGCCTAATGTTCAAGGGTTTTTCTGGGAATATACCATTAAACCAACCTTTTAGGTAAATGTTCCAGGATGTTGGGTAGAATATACCATCAGATAAACCTTTTAGGTCTAAATTAGAAGATTTTAGAGTAGAATATTACTCCAAACCATCCTTTAGGTCTACATTTAAGGTGGAATACTCCTTTACACCAAGATTTTTTGGTCTAGGATTTTGGATGGAATACTCAGTTAAACCAACATTTTAGGTGCATGTCCAAGGATTTTTGGTGGAATGTTCCTTTAAGGTCGATGTGTGAGGACCTTGTAGGTGGAATACTTCCTGAAACCAACCTTTTCGGTAAACATTCAAAGATTTAAGGTGGAATATTCCTTTAAACCAACCTAAATTTCATGTTTTGATTAAGTGTTTTATCAAGTGAGAAACCTCAATCCAGACTCCTCATAATGACGTTTGAGATTCATGCTGCTGTTATTTGTTTAGTCCAGACTAAATGACAGAAATCCACAACTGTAATTTTATTTCAGGACTCGGTTATTAAATGCCAAAACAATCCATGTGACTCTAAAAACTCAACAGCTGTACAAACTCTAAGATTAAACTCTCCACAAGGATCCAAAATAAGTTGGACTTCTACATGAGAGCTTTAATTATCCTTCATCTACTTCCTGAAAAGTTTGGTCAATAAAGACAAAAACTAGTATTTTCAGCTGAACTAAAGACAGACTTTGTGATTTTTCTGCTCACATGTTGTGTTGTTGTAAACTTACTCTTTCAAATAAATACCTGCCTAACCCCCTGGAAACCAGCGTTTGTCCTGTTTTTGTGTTGTTCCTCGGTGACCCTAGACAGCCGGGTCCTAATGTTTTTTGAGCAACACACCATACTATGATGTTTTTACAATGATGGTTCTACTATGTAACCAGTTTGACATGTTCAGGTGTTCTTTGTGTGAAAACTCAGAGATTTCAGGTATCAGAAGGTGGTTTTCAACTTTCTTTGTTAACTTTCTGCTTCAACTTTAAACTACATTTCCTTCACTAACCCAGCCCTCTGGACTTCCAGTAAGCTGTGTTCCCATTGGCTGTCCAGGTGGCTGCTTGGTGTTATCAGGAACACCTGAGCAGCTCAGTGTCTTCCTGCTTTATTTGGCAACAGTCAAACATTTCCTCTGCTTTTCTTCACCACTGAACCTGGTTTGGCTCCATTGCTTTAGTTTGTTCTTTAGGCGTTGGCTTGCAGCTTCCAGCAGTAAAATCGTCTTTAATGTGTTTCTTGGTGTGTTTTAGGGCTTTGTACTGGATAGTTGTCTTGGTAAATGTGGTTCTTTAGACACAGTTAGCACATGGTGCTAATGTGTGCAGTGATTAGTGGATTTGGTGCAGCTGAGTTGTGTCTTTATCTTGGCTGTAGTGAGTCTTTAGAGGTTTTTGGTCAGACACATTCTGTATTTTTGTTTGAGAACCGGCGTTGGTTGTCCAGAAGGTAAGAGTTCCTGTCCTGATTCTCTGTTCTCAGAGGTTCTCTGGTAGGCTGCAGGAGACTTTAGAGTTTGGGTTGTGCTAGTTTGCTTTTTGTATGGTTTCATTTGGATGACTATCTTGAGGCCCCTCCATGTGGTTTAGTGAGGTTTTCTGGAACAGTTCTACAAAGCAACCTGCAGCAGAAGAGACTTTGAGAGTTTTTAGGAAGTTCTGGAGACCAGACATTAGAGCAGCAGAAACATTTGTCAGCAGTTTGAGCAGGAGAAGGTAAGCTTCAGAGTAGAAATGAGACAGAAACCTTCTTGACCCGTGTGGTGAGGTCCTGTACCAAGAGTTTGAGCAGGTTGTGAAGAGTCTGTAGTTCTTTGGTCTGAAAGCACAAGAAGAGTCGACTCATTAAAGGAGAAAACGGGAGATATTGTTGGTTCTTCAGTCGCTCTGCAGTTTCCAGTTTCCTTAGACTGAATATCAAGTTTATATTTTAAATGATTTACCATGTGAGCCCAAGAAGACTTCAATAAACTCCATCCATCCCCTGGACACAACAGATTTTATTACAGTGTTAAATCTTTTTTGTTTTTAAATATGTTTTTGAGTTTTAATCATAGTTTTATCATAGTTTTTTCTCTTTGCTTGTTTAGTTTTGTCATCTGTGTGAAAGGTGCTAAACAAATAAAGTTGAATTGATAAATTGAATAATTGACCAACTCATGATTGTGACAACAGAAGTATTTTCAATGTGATTTAAGAGTTTGTTTCATTGTTAAGGTTGGGATTAAAATCTTGACCGAAAAAAAGATTAAACAAATAAACTACATTTTTAAAAAAGCAATTAAATCAAAGGAAAAAAAACATTTAATACAATAAAACTTTCAAAAAGAAAATTAAATATCAAATACAATTAAATGATATTAAACAGACAAAATATTTAATTAGATAATTAAACAGAAGATACAAAACATGTAATTATGAAATTAAACAAAATTTATTAAACAAAATATTAAACATTAAAGATGAAATATTTTAATTAAACATTTAAAAAATACAATTAAACAAGAAGAATATTAAACATTTTAAAAAAATACTAAACATTTAATTAGATTATTAAACCTTTAAAAAGACAAAACATTTAATTTAAAAAATAAATGTTTAATTAGAAAATTAAATCTTAAAGACAATAAAACTTTAAATAGGAATTAAACAGAAAACAATGAAGCATTTAAAAAGAAAATTAAACATTAAAGGTGGTAAAACATTTAAAAAGAAAAACCTTAAAGATTTAATCGAACAATTAAACATTGGGGAAAAAAGGAAATTTTTCAAACAAGTCGATAAAACATTTGAAAAAACAAACATTAAAAAGACAAAACATTTGGAAATCAAATCAGAGATTAGAAAAGAATAAAAGGTGAGAAAAGAGCAAAACTAAACATTTAAGAAGAATCAAACTAAAGACAAAACATTTCAAAAGACACCAGTTAAACTTTAGAAGATCAAATTAAACAGAAGAGACAATAAAACGATCAAAAGGAGCAAAAACAGATAAAGGTATTAAAGTGTTTTCTAGTCTGAAATGAAAACATCAAGTTGTTTCTTCAAACATTTACTCTTTCTATGTTCTTGGTTTGATTGTGGACAGATTTACTAAGAACTCATTTAAGAAAACTGCTTTCCAGATAAAGTCTACTAGTAGTTGAAGGCATCGATCAAACTAATGTTACCTTCTTATCTCCACAAACTTTACTGTTCAGTGAAGAGAATCAAAGTTTGAGGATTTCTAAAAAACCCACAGGTGAAGGTCTGAGAAGAACTCAGATTGATGGTCTAAATGTGAAATCAAGACACATGGTCACAAGTTTTAAGGCTTCTGTTAACCAGAAAGTTCAAACTAACAGAGAAGTACTGAGAAACTTTTAAGATTTCAGTCCTCAGGCTGTCTGAAGGTTCAAACTAACAGAGAAGTACTGAGAAACTTTTAAAACTTCAGCCCTCAGACTGTCTGAAAGTTCAAACTAACAGAGAACTACTCAGGAACTTAGAGGATATCAGTCCTTGGACTGTCTGAAAGTTAAATCTAACAGAGAACTACTGTGGGACTTCGAAAATTTCAGCCCTCAGACTGTCTGAAGGTTCAAACTAACAGAGAACTACTGTGGGACTTAGAAAATTTCAGCCCTCAGACTGTGTGAAAGCTCAGGTCCTGAGGACTCGGGAGGTCTGGAGGCTTGGAAAGTCTTGGAACTGAGGGTTCAACCCTCCAGCACAAAGGCTGAAGTCCAACCTCCTGAGAAAAACGGTCGAGTCGAGACTCGAGTTAAAAAAAAACTCGAAAACGACAAAAAATAGATGATAAATGCGCAAAAACGAGAAGAATTAGTATCTGAGCGAATAGCTCAGGGGAAAAGAAGACTGACTACCAAGTGGAGGGTCGCAGGTTCAAGACCCGCCACCGGCCCTTTTCTTTCTTTGTCTTTGTTAGGATTTTGAGAAAACTTAAGCAGTGTCTGGTCTTGAACCAGCGACCTGCAGCTCTATAGGCAAATCCTTAACTCACTGAGCTACAGATCAGATAAAAAGAAATGATTTCGTCGTCCCTTTGACATCGTAGTTCCTGAAGCGACCACATGGGCAGGGCCAAGGCGGAGTCTGGGTGGAGTCAGGGCGGAGAGTAGGTGGGGAGGTGGGTGGCGGCCTCCCCCCCTCTACTCCCCCACCTTCCCCCACCACCCACCACACCTTCCCCCGCCCGACGAGTTCTTCGAGTCTCCACGAGTTCTTCGAGTCTCGACAGGTTTTCCCGAGTTTCTTGAGTTTCCACCAGGTCGGAGGCAGAACAAGTTATGAAGAGGTGTTGAAGTCGGCCAGGATGGACTGACTTTTTACAGCGACTAGAAGGAAGACCACGAGAAGAGCAGGTCTTTAACCACCATCCATAAAATCCATGGAGTCGGCTCCAGAGAAATGAAGGGAGGTCAACTTTTATCAACCTCCATCCACATGTTCAACTTCATATCTTTACTTGGAGATTTTTAGCACCACAAACCTTTAGTATCACACTTTATTATCCTTTGTTAGGATTTTAAAGGAATCCACCAGCAGATTTACTTTTTGTTGACAAACTTTATTCTTGTCATCGTGGGACTGCAGTATTTAAAACTGTTCCTTCTATTTGACCTCATGTTTATTAATTTTAGTGGAGAAAGTTATTTTAGTTGTCGATTAGTCTCTTAAAAAACAAATAATGAATTGGATTAGTCAAGAGGTTTTAATTTCTTACTTTGTCATATTTTAGATATGACAAAAAAATATAAAAATAAAGCATCTTGAGACAATTTGACCTGTAATTGGCATTATATAAATAAAATTGAATTAAAATTGTGTATATCTTGTAATGTTGGAGTAATTCAGCCATATATGTTGGAAAACACATTTTCTTTGTCCATTAATCTGTTGATTGTTTTCTCCAGTAATTCATTTATTGTTTTGGTTTATAAAATGTCAAACCCAAATATATTAAGTTTACTGTCATTAAAAAACAAAAAGATTTACATTCATGATGCAGGAATCAGGCAGTTTTTCACTTTTTATCTTAGTTTAGTCAGAAAGATAGTTGATAATGTGTGAATTGTTGCAGCTTGTGAGCCATAGAAGGTTTTAATCTTTGGGGCAGAGTGTCAAAAAACATTTAGAAACCAACATCAACAAAGCACTCAACAAAGATTTGAACATCATTTGCATGACAATGTCAAATTAAAGGACATTTATTTTCAATGTAAATGTGTGATATTCATCCTCTGGAGCTTTCTCTTCACATCGTCTCCCACCTGGACTGGTTTGGTCGGGAGCATGTGCAACAAACATTTGAAAAACTGCACTTTAACATCAATGAATGACACTGAAGTTTAATCTCTACATAAATGAGACTGAGTCTGGATGTGCTGCTCTTTCATTAACTCCTAAGTTTAGGGAAAGTTAAAACAAAAGAAGACAGTTCAGATAAGACGTGAGAATGAGCTTATTTTGAACAAACATCTCAGACTTTCTGAGCTTCAGCAAATCTAGCAAGATATTTAACAACAAGCAACTCAAGAGATCCAGAAGTTGGAGAGAGTTAGCTTTAGCTGAGCCAAAGAACATGTGGGACGCTAACCTAGCAAACATTTCAGACTTTTCTATGTGAATTCTGAGAAATAATTTCCTATTTAATGACAGCTATACATCTTAACTCAGTCTCATGAAAACAGACTCTAATTCAGTGTCATCCATCCATATTAAAGTGCAGTTACCCAAAATGTTTGTTGCATGAGCTCCAACAAAACCTGTCCAGGTAGAAGGCCACTTTGACAAACAGGAAGTGGATGATTCCAAGCAGATTTATAGAAGGGGGAACCGGACTGTACTAAGTGTGGTCAAGTATAGAGGGGTGTTTTGTGGATTTTTAAGGCTGATAATGATTATTAGTGAGACATTTGGAGTCGATGTTCTTTTGCAGTAAATGAAAGTATTTAAAATCTTGGAGTTAAACTTAGAAGAACACAAACTCTAACAGGAAACTTTGTTGATACGTTTTTGTTTTGTTTACAGATGTTAAGTTAAAGGAGTTTTATTCGTGACGTATAACCAATCAAATCACTCCAGAAGACAGAGTGACCAAAGGTAGATTAAGGTTCAGAGCCAAAGTAGCACCATTTTTAAATGTATTTATTCCCGTAAATCAGTAAAAAATAAAATACTGATAATCAGTAAATCAGTCAGCCCAGAATTACTACAATTCTACAATGTATGTTTCTTTCCTCTGACTTGTTATTTGTACAATATACGATGTATATGATGGCGTTTTTTTCATAGCAAAGGCTATACTATGATGTTTTCTAAGAGACATACGATGCTACTCTGGTTGTTCTGGCCCTGGGCCGCTGCACTCCTCCTCTGTTGTTTTCTGGATTGTACTCAGCTGCATGCCTTCGTCCACCCGGCCTCCGTTGACTCGTCCCGCCTGCCGTCTCTGGAGCTGAAGCTGGATTGGAACAGACCAAAGTACAGTCCAATCACGATGCCAGCTGCCTCTCAAAAGGCTCCTTCATCTGGCAGGTGGCGGCACTTCTTCTGAGGGGAAGCTGAGCTGGCCCGGCAGAACTTTGGAGATGTGTTCCAGTGGTTGGTGGATGTCTGGGGAGATAGAGAGGGACCTTTGAATTGTTCAGAAAGGAAAACAGGGAACCCATTGGTAGTTTTAGTTTAGGGTGCTACTGCGGTGTGTTTTTGGGCTTGAAGAGGTAAACAGGAAGAGGTTTTTTTTCGTATTGATTATCTTTTACTTTGTTCCTGGTTGGAATGCCCATCAATGTCAACATGAAGTTCATGTTTAGTTCTGTTTATTTAGTTTTATTTTACTAACACCCATTTGTTTTTAACCCCCTCACATGTTGTGTTGTTGTAAACTTGCTCTTTCAAATAAATACTCGTCTAACCCTCTAGAAACCAGCGTTTGGACTGTTTTGGTGTTGCTCCTGACCTACTTCAGACAGCCGGGACAAAACAACGTTTTGTGGACTAAAGGCTACACTATGATGTTTTCAGAGCGACATGCTATACTATGATGTTTTTTGGACGACATGCTATACTATGACGCTTTTAGAGTGACATGCTATACTATGAGGTTTTAAGAGTGACATGCTATACTATGACGTGTTTTGAACCACATGCTATACTATGACATTTTTTGGACGAAAGGCTATACGATGACATTTTTAGAGCGACATGGTATACTATGACATTTTTTGAGCCACATGCTATACTATGACGTTTTTAGAGCGACATGCTATACTATGATGTTCTTTGGACGACATGCTATACTATGATGTTTTTTGGACCAAAGGCTATATTATGATGTTTTTACAGTGACATGCTATGACGATTTTGGATGACATGCTATACTATGACGTTTTTTGGACCAAAGGCTATATTATGATGTTTTTAGAGTGACATGCTATGACGATTTTGGACGACATGATATACAATGACGTTTTTAGAGCGACATGCTACACTACGACGTTTTTAGAGCAACATGCTATACTATGATGTTTTTTGGACCAAAGGCTATACTATGACATTTTTAGAGTGACATGCTATACTATGAAGGTTTTAGAGCAACATGCTATACTATGACGATTTTGGACGACATGATATACAATGACGTTTTTAGAGCGACATGCTACACTACGACGTTTTTAGAGCAACATGCTATACTATGACATTTTTTGGACCAAAGGCTATACTATGACATTTTTAGAGTGACATGCTATACTATGAAGGTTTTAGAGCAACATGCTATACTATGACGATTTTGGACGACATGATATACAATGACGTTTTTAGAGCGACATGCTACACTACGACGTTTTTAGAGCAACATGCTATACTATGACGTTTTTTGGACCAAAGGCTATACGATGATGTTTTTAGAGTGACATGCTATACTATGACGTTTTTTGGACCAAAGGCTATACTATGACGTTTTTAGAGCGACATGCTATACTATGACGTTTTTTGGGTGACATGCTATACTATGATGTTTTTTGAGCCACATGCTATACTATGACGTTTTTAGAGCGACATGCTATACTATGACGTTTCAACAGCGACATGCTATACGATGACGTTTTTTGGACGACATGTTATACTATAATGTTTTTTGGTGCGACATGCTATACTATGACGGTATTAGAGCGACATGCTATACTATGACGTTTTAAGAGCGACATGCTATACTATGACGTTTTTAGAGCGACATGCTATACTATGACATTTTTTGGACAAAAGGCTATACGATGATGTTTTTAGAGTGACATGCTATACTATGACGTTTTTTGGACCAAATGCTACACTATGATGTTTTTAGAGTGACATGCTATACTATGACGTTTTTTGAGCCACATGCTATACTATGACGTTTTTTGGGCCAAAGGCTATACTATGACGTTTTAGAGCGACATGCTATGCTACGACGTTTCTAGAGCGACATGCTATACTGTGACGTTTCAAGAGAGACATGCTATACTATGACGTTTTTAGAGCGACATGCTATACTATGACGTTTTTAGAGCGACATGCTATACGATGACATTTCAAGAGCGACATGCTATACGATGACGTTTTTAGAGCAACATGCTATACGATGATGTTTTTAGAGCGACATGCTATACGATGACGTTTTTAGAGCGACATGCTATACTATGACGTTTCAACAGCGACCTGCTATACGATGACGTTTTTGGACGACATGCTATACTATGACATTTTTAGAGCGACATACTATACTATGACGTTTTAAGAGCGACATACTATACGATGACGGTTTAAGAGCGACATACTATATTAGGAACTATATTGAGGAACTGCTACTTTCACTCTGTCACGAGACGGCGGTTATTTTAAAGACTCAGCTCCTGGCGGCTTTGAGTGAAAATTTAACATCCATCAAAACAAAACTACAGACAGGTAAATCAGAGCTGTCAGTCAGTATTTCAAACATCAAGTCCGACCCGGCTGTCCTAAAGCATGCTGTGGGTGAAACGGAAACTTCACTCTCCACATCACCAACGACATCGTCACACTCCAAAGCAGAGTACCTGTCTGCTGAACTTTTAAAAGTGGATTATAAATGTGAAGAATGTGAGCAGCGGAACAGATGTGATCAGAAAGAAGTCATTTTCTTTTTTCTTTTCTTTCTGGTTGACTTGATTCTGTCAGATGCAGATGTTGGAGCTGATTCTGATCTTTCAGGATAAAAAGCTGCTTTTCCTTCACAGACTTTTCAGGAAATTATTCTCTCAGGTTTTCTCTGCTATTTATATTTTATTATCTGTAATTATTTCATTATTTCTTTACTGTAAAATAAAGTTTGAGGCATAAAGACTCATTTAGTTATTTTATTCCTGAAATCTTTGACGTAGCAGAAATAAACTTCCATTTTCCTTCTTGTACTTCTGATACTAGAACTAAACGTGTCTTCAACACGGATCATTCAGCAGCAACATCACAACAACAAATGAGACAATTTTCAACAAATTAATGAAACTGATGTCATTTAAAACTATCAGTCTGTTTTAGTGTCAAATTAAAGCTGATTACTGACAACTAGAACATTAACGTTACTGTTTTAATCACATTTAAGTTTCCTGAACGTTACATTAATGTCAACCAACCACAGTTTTATGAACTTAATGAACCACATTACAGGAACACAACACACTTCAGCTGTTTACATGAAACTCAACACAAACATCGTTAGCTTAATGCTACGTTAGCTTTAATCAGGCGACGACTGAGCAGCTAGCTCGGTTAGCATCGCTGACATTAAAGCTAATATTTACTATGTTAACGTTCTTCTCTGGTCAACACACACTGAAACAAACTCCACCAACATCTGGAGTGCATGGCACACATTACATCCGACACTAAAGCTGCATATAAAGTGCATTAAAAGCGGCACCGATACGAAAATAAACATTTACTTACCGAACTATCAGAGTCCTTTCGGTGTCTGCTGGTAGAATCAGCCGAAGGTAGAAAACTGGTTAAAACAAGCCAACAGACAGGAAAACTGTCTGTGGAAAATGTTCTGCTACTCCACCGATAAATAAACCAACAGTTATTATATCAGAGTTAATCCAAACGAGGAGAACAGAATCTGCTGCCTCCTCCAAGGACCTGTCAATCATTCCAGACCAGACTGTCAATCAAGTAGGCCCGCCCCCTGGCTTTGCAAAACTTTAACGCTCTATAAAAAAAAATCAGTATTGATTTATTTTAAGATCGGCCACCTGATCTCTCATTTTGACCATGAAAACTAACGAAAAAAATGTATATACAGTTTATGCACCGTACTCTGTTTGGCTACACTCTTGCTGATGACCACTTCCGGTCTCAGAAAATGAAAAAACTGACCTTTTTTCGTTTCTGTCTCTTACTGATTTTACTTTCTTGTAATTCTAAATATAAAACGAAAATCTAAACATTTAAAAAAAATCGTATATCCCTTTTTGATCGTGAAAAGGAAAAACGCCTTGTATTTCAATTTTAATTTTTGTATTTTAAAACGAAAATCAAATAACCTTTCGTTTTATTGTTTTTCAGTACCCGTTTCAGAACGGAAAATCCAATTGCCAGAGCCGTAACCGGACCCAGCCGCTCCATTTGCCACCAGCTGGGCTTGAAGGTTAAAAATACGTACATGAACAATGCTGTTGTTTCCATTTTCTCAAATTTCATGCACATGTTGCGTACACTATGCATGGGTAAATACTATTGTTCTGTAGTTCAGTTTAAGCTCATGTTTTAAGCAAGTCTTTTAAGATCAGGAAATGCCATGATGAGCAAGTCAATAAAAGTGTTTTATAGCTGTACAGGAGGGTCAAGGTCTCTAAATTTGATTGCACTGAATTTTCTCATGGTTCCTTAGTTTAGTGCAGCTGCTGTGTCTTTTTGTCTCCTAGACACCACCAAGCCACATTCCTCACATTTGTTATGTACATGACACAATGCCCTTGCTTTCTTTTATTTTCATTTTACCTGATGGAGATAGAAGACAGTCTTTGAAGTTGTACATTTAACTTAGCCAACCTGTTTTAAAATGGACGTACAATATTTTTAAAAAGTTACTAAGCAGTGAAAAATATGGCACCTGTGGAAAATTACCATTTCTATTTTTATTGAAAATATGGGAAACTGCAGGTATGAAACAATATGTTTTCTGGAATGGAAAAGTAAAGAGGGGTTGCCATTAGTCAAGTATTTACACAAAGCCAATCTTTCCCAAATATACAGTTTCATAAATAACGCTCAAGAAAATATACAACTTACTGAAAAAAATAAAGCTCCAGTGATGTGTAATAAGTTTTACAAGCAGCTACAGTAAACATGGAAGCAAATTACTGCTGTGACCACATGTATTAAAAGCCAGCAAACATCAAAAGGTAGCCCTCTTTGGTGAATCAGTCTTTGCTAACAGCAGAGCTCTTGGCAACGAGACTTTAGCTCCTGTTTGCTTCCTCATGACAGTCTTAGCTGACAGTATACATGTTCATGAAAACAGTGCTATAGCAGCTATAGCAAAAATCCCCACCAGTATGTGGGAATCAAATACGTGGATATAATAATAAAGTACAACCTCATTTTCATTTGATACAGGGACTATATACACATTTTTTTTGTTTTTTACATAAACTTTGTACTGTGCAGACAAATACCCAGTGTAGAAATATCGCAATACACCATTTTAAAGACAATATGCTTTTCTCTCATGGCCTTACAAGTAACCTATAATATCCCTTTTATGTTACACTGGTGCCAACATCATCACCTATCGTTCCTCTACTCTAAGAATATCAGACAGAGGAAGAAAACAGGAAAATGGATTTTGACAAGCATCAGATAACTCTCAGTTAATGCTCCCACAAGACAGTTCCTGATATTAAAAACATACATAATCCAACATGTTCATGAGCTTGTGCTTAAGCTCTGGAACTTTTCCCGTAAGCTTTTCACAAGATTACTTTCTGAAGTCTTCCCTGAACTCAGGACAGCAGACTTCGCTGCACTATCCAGACCCTCCTGGAGGAGGCCGTCTTCTGCTTGGAGGCTGCAGCAGGTCCTCACAGGTTCCTGAAGGTTTTGTACTTCATGGAGGGGCAGAGACCCCAGCATGTGGTCCAAGGAGCTCCACCTGCACAGCAGGGGATGAAGCTGTGTCTGATGCTGAGGCCAGTCCTCTACCACAGGACACTTCTCCTTGTGTAGTGCTTCAGAGTGTTCTGTTGGGCAGTCTGTCAGAGCTTTGTGAAGGTCCAAGGAGCTGTGGTATTTGTGTGAGCAGCCATTACACCTGTTCATACAGCACTCCAGCGTCCCATTTGGGACTGTGCAGCTACGGGTTACTTTTGAGGTATGGGAGGTCTCTGTGTATTTGGTGCGTAGCTCCTGAACATCAGGCCAATGGAAGGTCTCCGACTGTGGGCTCTGTGGGCAGGTAATGGTGCTCTGGGAGCTGGCTCCTGAGCTGGGGGTCTGGACTGGACTTGGAGAACGCATTTCATGGATAACTGCCTGATCACAAGCATTCAAAGGCAATTTCAGGTTGGGTTTACCTGCATACATACAAAAAAACAGACAAACACAAACAAAGCTTTTCAATTGTCTCGATACATGTGTCTAAGTGGTAGGTTACTGCAAAAGAAAGCAATGTGGCAATCATTTGCAACCTATTTACCCTTTTTCTTTAACTGCATCTTCTCCTCCTGGACAGCAGGTAAATTCTTGAAGCCTTGTTGATTTGCTGTTTCTCTGTTCCTCTGCCAGACTATAGGTCTGTTGTTTTTAATCCGCTGACTGTACTGACGTGCCAGCTGGAACACCTTGTTTTTCATCTTTCCCATGTCTTGCAGGATCTGGTCCTCATCCATGCTTGTTCTGAAGCTAATGATCTTTGGTAGATGGCTCTGGTGGAAATGGCTGTTGTCTTGAAGCCTGCGGGTCCTACCTGGCTTAGAGTCCTGATCAGATCCTCCCTCCACAGCCGGGGAAGTTGTGGTAGGTGACGACACACTGGCGCTTTCTGAGGCAGCGCTTATTTCAGACTCTTCTAAAATCTGAGCTGGTTGCTTACTGGTTTTAATGTCTGAAGTGTCTGAGCTGATATCTTCAGTCACTTCTAATATTGGGTCACTAACGGTCTCCTCTGCAATCTGCTGGACCTCCCTGCTCTCTTGCTCATTTTCCATGTCTTGCCAAACTTTGAGCATGTCACACGAGGGTCTGAACTCTTCTTCTGTTGTAGAAGCATCTGTGACGCTAACAGATCTAGCCTTTACTGAGACTGATCTCTGTGGTTCAGTTTTTTGACAAGTTTCAGTGTTCCGACTCTTTTCTAATCCAGGAAGGTCAAAGACAGACCAAGAAGTCGGCCTGTTCCGAGAGAGGCCTTTCCTGTGGACTGGGACGGCCCTCTCCTGAGGAATATCATCAAGCTGTCGACTCAGGTGCCTGACCAGACCCGCTGGAATATATGACAGACTTTCCCTGCGCTTGATGCTGAAAGTAGCATCTTGATGCTCGGCGTGCTCGTAGTATCGTCTGATTTTATGAATGAGGAGGCGATCTTGTTTAGAGAGAGTAGACCTCCGTTTCCCTTCCATGAGAGAGTTCAGTGCAGGTTCATGCACAGGCATTATTGAGAGACCAACATCTGAGGTTGCCTGTGGCTCTGGTGAAGAGCTGACCAACAGCTGGGTCTGTTTCTCAAAGTCCATGCAGGCTGAAGGGCTTTGGAAGGCATCATTGTCTACCGGTGGTGAGGGGCAGGCGAGGGAACCCAGATCCTCTGAAAGTAGACTGCTCCGTCTGGACAGGCTGCTGATGAAGTGCTCAGCTATCACACTAGCCTGGTCCAACACAGAGGACGGTAGGATGCTTTTATTATCTGAAAGCACCTCCTCTTCCTCCTCTGAGAGCTCCCCATTTGTCAGTACACTCGTCTCCTCCACTTGGAGACCAGAGGAGTCACTCCCTCCTTCTTCTTCCTCTGCATTTTCTCTAGAGGTATCTTGAGGTTCTGGGGAGTCAGTTTCTTTTTCGGAAGGGGTCACAGGAGACTCGGGGTGTTCAGAATAATCCACCTCCAGCTGATTGCTGTTCTTTGAGAGAGGGACACAGTCTAGAGGGCACAGCTCCCGCACACTGACCTGAAACATGATAACAGAGTTTGCAAAGCGGGGTATAATGAGTAAAAGACACATTCTAATAGCAAGCACTCTCCATTCCCCATTAGCCTAATGGTCCTTTTCAAAGTCATCTAGGCAGTTTGATCTAAAGCATCTACAATTCATGCAGGATGTGTTTTATCTTATTAGGCCTCCTTGAGCTTTATTACAGTGACCTCTTTCTATGTGCAATATGTTAGTGTGGAAAAAACTGCAAAGACACTGTGATGCCATTTGCAGCCTGTTGCTAATGACTCTTTCCTGGATCATTTTCGTTACCCTTGGCAAGTTCAGATACAATGTGACAATGTCTGTGGCTCTACCAATGCTCCTACTGCTGATGTCACTCTCGCCTGCCATTAATCTAAATCAGTTTCCAGGTGTTCCCTGCTCTTTTGGAGTGTCTGTAATTGCAAAAAAAAAGCACAGCTTGGAGCTGTGCGGTGGAGATAAGGTGAGGGAGAATAACGACCCCAAACTCTGCTCAGATGCAGAAGCTGCTTCGCAAAGTTTCCGATTATGAGAATCAGATAAGAACTGTAGCTGGCCTCCAAATCTAATGCTGCCTTTCTTAGTGGGAGTACTGGCAACAGGACAACAGTGTGCACATTTTAAATTTCAGGACAACCAATATGAATCAGGCACTAACATAGCTCCACAATGTTGTGTACATGGCTAAGGTCACCTGTTAGGTAGAAAACGTACTTCTTAATAAGGCTAATGTAGTATAGAGTCCGCTATCTCACAGAGCAGTAACAGCAACACCAAATACAATGACAGAGTTTCATTCAAAACATACAATGTGTAGAAAACAGGCTTACCAACAAATGTGATGATAGATGGGCATTCTTTAATAGACTGAATACATGTCTCATGTGGCCTCAGTGACACGTGTGGAAACAACACTGAATAGATGTGTGTAAAAACATTATACTAGGCTTTAATAAGTACCTGTGTGCTGAGAGTTTCTTTCACAGCCGTATCCCCATGTTTTTCCTCGTGCCTGCAAATTTCTACCTCCTCTTTTTGCGTAGTTTTCAGGTCAGGAGTATCTTTGCTCTGATCGTCCTAAAAGGGAAAAACACGGCATTAAACTAAATGTTTTTTACTCTGAAACTCTCAAGGTTGTAGGCAGCATAAGCAGGACAATTTTTCACAGTGGACACATTTCTTAACAATAATGTTTTGTCTTCATATTGAAATGATGTGTATTCATTCATATTCAGTAACAATACTACTAACAATTAACCTTAACAATGACTCTCTACTTATAAAAATTCAGAGGGCAAATATGATTAGGAAACATGACAATCACAGAGCAAAGCTTTTGCTACTATAATGATCATTTAATTAGATGGCTACATTAACCTTTGAAGTCAAACAACACTGAACGGAGTGCATTAAGCCACTGGTTGTAATGCAAATGCAGGCAGGGTTTGAACGGCATAAGCTTCAACATCAATCATGTCCCAAAACACACAATTATGAAACACAGCAACAACATGCACAAGGAAAACGTAAAATTCCAAAAGAAATGTGCATGCAGAGTGGGTTGACATGGAATCCAAAGTTAAACAACACAAGCAAAGACTTGTGCAAGCTATGACTTTTAGGTTTCACTCATGCTTTTAAGGAATTCACAGTTAGCAGCCTGAGATAACTTCAGTCCATGCGTTTCAGTAGCGTGAATTCAACCTGAGGCAATCAATGTGGACAGTGCAAATGGTAGCAGGTGTTAGTTGGTTCTGGTCAGGGAAAAAAAAAGAGGGAGAGGGACAAGAGCCAGCGTGGGAGAAAGTGGCAGAGAGTATTGGTAAGCCAGTGGAATGGAGCAGGAAATGGGAAACCCGTGGGTGGCAGAAACCCTCACCGTTGTGAAGTGAGTAGAAAGCAAAGCCCTGGCTCTATAGTGCCAGCAGGAGATGGCTGCCAGCACTGAACTGGCAAAGTCGGCTACCTGGTCGTCTCCCATCAGTATATCTTCCTTGTAACCTTCCCCCTCTTCCTCCTCCTCTGCCTTCTCCTGCTCCAGCCTTCCCTCACTGGGCGAAGAGCCCAGTTTCGGGTCACTGTCAGTAGCACTTAGCTGCTCCAGAGAGTCGCTTCGGGGAATTAGATCCTCCACACATGGCCTCTCAGCCTGGGGCTCGCCTAGACTGGAGGTCAGCGTACTGACACTAGAGGCTGGCTGAAGGGAGCACCTATCCCCCAGCAGTGCACCCTCACTGTCTGCATGCTGTAGCGTGAAGTCATAGACATGTGATTTGTTATTGCAAGGCCAGTGCTAGAGCCATGTTGTGATTGCAAGGCTGTAAATGGGATGAAATCATCATAAAGCAGCTTTAGCTTTGGGTGAGATATGAGTTTTGCAATCCAGGGAAGAGTCAGAGTATGTTGTGTGAAGATTAGAGTTGGACTTTCTCAATTTTTAGTTGAGTTCTTAGTTCATTTAGAATTGAAAGTTTGAACTGCTGAGTCACAACCGGGCAAACCATATCTCACCACAGCCCAGTGACCTAAATAAACTGCTTTGCTACAACAGACTGAAAAAGCTTATCAAGGTTTAATAAAAAAAACACTACATTTGGAATTCAGACGCTTACCTTCAAAACAGCTGCATGGAGAGCAAAGATAAAGAGCAGGAGGCAGAGAGATAAACAAATGAGAACGTCAATAACAGCGAAGAAAAACATGCTCAAGTCAGATATTATATGACAAAATATCCTGAATCCCACATGCATCTTATACAATTACGGTCAGGACACAGTCTCTGCCTCCACAAACTGAGTGAGGTAGTTGTTAGTCTGGTCCAGACTTAAGGGAGGCCCTGTGATTAGATAAATACCGATAAGAAACATCTTGCTCTCAGAGGCTCAAACTGGACATGATGCAATTAGCCCGGATGTGATGACCTACTCCTTCACCCAAATGAGAAGGTTGACATGAAAATTGCTTCTTCATTACATTGGTTCAAAAATTGATCCGGACTTGGAGCAGAGCAGAGCTGGAGACAGCAACACTGAGGTTTTGTCCCTCGCAATGGCCAATTACAATCAATGAAAACAGGAAGACGCACACATCTGAAGGCAGGGCTGAATTTGACTATTGAAAAGAGCTTGGATATGACAAAGCCTTCGACCAATGTGGCACATAATTAACTTCATTATGGGTGAGGTGGAGTGGGAGTGAGTAAGTGAGTGAGGGTGTGTGTCTTTTGATCTGTTTTCCAGGTGTCTTTGACGGAGAACAAAGCACAAACGCAATGGAGACATGAACAGCTCTTATCCAGCAGGCACAAAATAACCTTGGAAAGGGGCGGTGGGGCTGCCGGACCACTGGATAGCAGCCAGAATGTAGATCAAACTGAACCCTGTTAATGAATCTGGCCCTTTGTCTGGCAAAATCCCACTCAACATTCAATGATATAAACAAAAACCTAACAATGTACTAACCTTTTGTGCTCCTTATGATTTGTTTCACTGGCTCTAAAAAGGAAGAAATTTCAAATTGGACAGCTCAGTAGAGGTGAAAGTAACAATAATCAACAAAACTATTCTCTTTTTCTTAAATGTTAAACACAAACAGAGCACTGTATGTAGTTATAAGATGAATAGGGGGCTTGTACCTGATCTCCTCCTCCCGTTTCGTCCTCCAAGATGGAAGTCGTCAGCCTGGCAGGACTCTGCTTTCTTTAGCCTCTCAGGACTGTACTGGTACTTCCCTGGATCTGAGCAGCAGAAGGATACATCATTACAATCAGAGCTGCAATTACAAAAAACTATTTCCTCCAGATAGATAGATGGGTTATAGGCTATGCCGTCTCAGCAAATTGTTTTTCCAGATTTTCCACTGACAATAAACGACCTTTCTCTTTTATAAGAACCATTGTGTGCATCTATCCACAGTTTGCAGTGAACTGACATAGACTGTTGTTGTTTTTTATCATTCATTGTAGAGTGTATTCTCTTTCTGTTTAGTTGTTTGATATGTTTTTTACTCTCCGTAGGTAGTAAGGGCAAACTCAATAGGATTGTTTGTGTGTAGCAAGATTGCCGGTCAGAAACAACACAGAATGACAGATCTAGTGGTCTAGGAAAGGGGTGAGCAGTTCTTAGTTGGCTCTGTTAAGCAAATTCAGATAATAAAATGTATGTTTCACTTGATTGTTGTGGAGCACTTTGTTATCAAATGTTTGTCTGCTGTCTTTTCTGTTGCAGCTGAATTTATCTGAACGTTCCCACAGACACAAAGAGCACTTCTGCAAGGATAATAACACAAACTAACAATAAGCAGCATCTTTGGCTGCTATGGCAACAGTTAAATTGGTCCTGGCACAACTAGAATAATTCTGTTTGTAATACTTACAGTTTGAATTTTCAAGGCTAGCTTCTTTTGCCTTTAAAGAGAAACAAACAGTAGTTTGAATTTAAAGGCCCTTCAGAAGCACAACAGAAAGAAATCTGGTGTGAGGAACAATGTGGTTTGTTTACCCTCTGTGGGACGATGGCATTGTGATTCTCAAGAATGAGCCTCTTAATGTGATGGGCCCAGAGCCGCTTCTCCTCAACAGACTTGGCCTGAAACAAGAAGAACCGCTAACTTAGAAAATAAAGACATAAACTCTACGTGCATACAATCTATACAGCGGAAACCAAAAGATTGAGACCACTTGTGAAGATACTTCTACTCTTCATTTGTTTCAAATTTAATATAAACTTTTTAATCACAAAGGACAGTATTAGTTTAACAATGTGAGTACAAAGTTGAATCTCTGACAACTGTCCATAAATTTTAGAATATTTTAGTATTTGTTCCTGTTTTTGCTTGAATGACAGCAGCACTCAAGCTGCATGGACTCAAACCTGATAAATCATATTATTCCAACACAATCTGACAACGTTCCAAAGAGCTTAAGTGCCCCATAAAAGTTCCGCTGAGTTGAGGTCAGGAGACTGTGGTCACACTAGTTGCTCTTCTTTGGTTTTTAAGTAGTTCCTCGAAACTTTGAGGTGTGTTTTGGCTCATTATTCTGCTGCAGCATGAACATGTCTCTGAAGAATAGAGTGCTGCTACTTCTTGGTCAGGGTGGACTTGATTTAGTGCTAGAATCCAACTTCACAGTAGCAAAACACCCCCCGGCTTGAATATTCTCCCCATCATGTTTCACTGTAGGTTTGACACACTGTGGTATCATTCCCTCTCCTCTCTCTGGATTCATCAGGAAAAAAAAAGTGAAATGCCGGTATGTCGTAGCCCACTTCAAGCATTTGGCTTTAGAGATGTGACTTGTCCTTTGAGAACAGTACTAGACAGTCTTCTTTAGACAGGGCTTTTCTGATTTGAGTCATGCATTCTTTATTTAGCAAATTCTACGGCAATGTTGCCAGTGATCCTCTAACGGGAAGGTCACTTTGAGTCTGTCTGAGCTTTGGAATCAACTGATCCAGTTTCTGCATTTTTTTTTAGAAAATTTCAGTGGCGCCACGATTTGATGCTGATAAGGCCCCTCTTTTCTCAGAATAACTTTCACTAATTAACTCTCTGCAACTTGGGGCACAGCTATACTTACAAGACACACATCCAAACATAGAAGTTATTATCTAAGTTTCTTATTTGTATGCCTACATCTTCTGGTTGTTTGTATCTTTACTTAGCGATATTATAAATGAGGCCTCTAAGTCAATCTTTCACTGCGTTTGAAAAAATAATGAACGAATGAAACATGCAAAGCTGCTAGCTGATTTATTTTACCCAACTTCTGATGAGTTGATCAGATTCATTGATTATTCAAACACTGCTTCAGTGGACGGATTCAACTCAAGAAACCTTTGCAGAAAGGAGTTATCATGGCAATGAATAGCATAGCTGAGAAATTATTGAAACTTCATATGTATTAATGTAATGGGATTGCTCTACTGGATCCAACTGTGGCAGGCAGTATTTCTCTGGGCATTGATGGTAGACAAATGGCAAAACATAATACTGATGAATTTTATATTACTGTTCAAAAATCTAATTCTAAAACAACAACCCAACTGTGAACAATACAGAACTATTTAAGACTGATATCCATTTGTTAAGTAAACAAAACATTAAGGCATGAAATTAACTAAATATTACATGGATCTAACATGGTCAATGCCTAAAAGTTGCATAAACTGTATTGCAGAATAATAAATCTTTTCTCTTCATTCAAAATTTAACAACTTGTTGTGTTCTTAAGCGTTTCCAAATCCACATCCTCAAACTTTCTAATTATTTCTGGGTTTTCCTGAAAATATGACAGATTTTTTTCATGTTGTCTCAGACTTTTGGAGAGTGCTGTATATGTAACAGTACATAATAAACCTTAGTAAAATGCGTACAAATCAGGCTGCTTTACTGCTTTGGTGACCTGTGAATTTCCTGAAACTCACTGAAAAGCAGTACATTGTGTATAGTATGACTGTGTTGCAGGACATGAAAGGTCAACAGTTACTGGTGTGGACACACTGTATTTACCTGCACTGTATGGGGTTGCTTGGGACGCTTGAAATGGATAACACTGAAGAGCAGGGGATCTTTGGCACTGTCAAGTAGCATTAAGGTGGAGCACTGAAATCACAAAGAATGTAGCCATGAAGAGAACGGTTACACCTAATGTAGTTTAGTTGTGTATTTTCTGCCTTTTTAGAAACATTTCATTATGATAAAAATGTAATCAAATTTAACAGATAATGTGATCTTTTTCTGTTCAATCCAAATATTGTGCTTTTAATCGCATACATGTTAAAATGATGCTATATATATATATATATATATATATATATATATATATATATATATATATATATATATATATATATTTATATTTATAAAAAAAAAAAAAAAAACATACTGAGATATGGATCTTGTAGACATAATGTTCCCCTCTTTTCTTGGTAATGAGGAGCATCTTTTCAAAGAGGAAGAGTGTACGGGTGTTCTTGGCCCGGAGCACATGAAAGGTGCCCTCCAGCACCAGTTCTCCATAGGTGGTCAGGTCAGAGCCCTTCCAGTTGATAAGAAGTGACTGTATCTCCTACAGATGAACATGAAAGCACATTCGCTTACATGCACACACACATTCTCAGTCTTCTTCTTTCATTATGAAAGATAAGATATGTCAGGTTTGTGTCAGCTTTTACTTATAATCCTTACACAACACCTATATAAAGAAGGAAACAGGAAGATGAACAGGATGCTCTGTTAAATCAAAGAAATCATTACAAAGCTGCAATCGGGCAATATCTGCTTAGAGATACTTAGAATACTGGAGCTTAAAAATACATATTTATGGAAGGGATGGGAGTCACAGAAGGCTGCCATGCTGAGAAAAGCAAATATGTGGAATAAATCGATGAAAGAAATGACTTTGAACCCACCAGGCCTGCAGAAAAGCAGAGAGAGTAGCAGTAGTAGCGCACAACAGAGGTACAAGAGAAAATCCCATTTAGTCTCTGAAGAATGTGGGAGTAGATAGGGGAGTGGGTACAGTGTGTAACAGAGCTGCTCAGCTTTCAAATGCACTTTGACGTATGTAGTGTACCATATGTCAGAAATGATACAAATTCCCTTGTTGAAAAGCATTTTGGTGAGGATGTGTGGCAATCCCATCTGACCTGCACTCTGACAGCGTGTTCATGTTTCCGCTTCATGTCATTGATGTACCAGGCCACTCCTGTCATGGTGTCTATGGCCTCTTGAATTACCTCATAGCCCTCCTCGTCAGGGTCAAAGTGCTTTGCTATTTCCTTTAAAAAAAAATAAATTAAAAAAATCATAGCGGTTATTACTCGTAGCAAAGTCATCCACAAATCATTCCACAAACAAACTAAACGTGCTTCCATATCAATATTTGTGTGATTTTTCAAATGCTATATATATTTTAGCCTCGAGGGGCTAAAAAAAAAAAAAAAATCACTCTTATGTCAAACTATTTACCACTCAGTCAGAATTCAGGGAGTAACAAGCAATGTAAAATGACTTGGTTTCAACATAGTCCAGAAAAATGAGGCCATTATTTATCAATAACAGAATCAAAAGTCTACCAAGGAAGTATTCTAAGCTAAAGTTGTGTTGGAAGTATATGACTGAGGCCATTCTGTACCTGAAGCAGCAGGTGATACTTCAGGATCCTCTGAACTGGCTTTAGCAGGTAGGAGCCCAAAGGGAGGGAGCGCTTCAGAGCAGCCTGCCGATCCCTGAAGAACTTGGCTAAAGTTTTATTCCTCATGCAATCAGTCAGTGCTGCCACTGAGCTGAAGGACAGCAAAGAGTAACATTTGTCAACTCACTGAAACATAATACATGAACAACAACATGGTGTAAAAAGAATATCTTCTTGCTACTTACTTGGGGTAGTTGGTGCAATACTGGGTGTAGATTTCAAAGTATTCACTCTGGAGAGACACAAACCAGACATACGTATCACTAGTGCTTCATTTAAGGGACTGATATTGCTGTGAATAAGTATCTGGAAAAAAGGTTTTGCTCACCTTGTTTACAAAGCATTGAGCAATAGCCACAGGGTCATTCTCACACATGTCCAATGACTGCAGCAGCTCACTGAAATGCAGAGCACAGCAATAAATTATTGTTTAGGTAGGCATAATAAAACAATGAAAGGCTAGAATTGAATGGAGTAAATATGGAAGGAATACTCAGAAGAAATCAATACTAATATTCGGTACTGAAGTCTGTTTTAGCCTTCAATGATATTCAAATTTTGTTTTGAAAAGCACCAGCAGAGGGCACTATACTGTTGCTGTTAAGCAGGAGCCTTTACACATGTTTGGACTGAGAACATTCATTCGACTTGGAATTCTGCATGCCCACAGTCCCATCAAAAACAAGCTTCATTTAGAGCTTGAGAAACCGAAAGCTGAGAGATGTACTTCATGCTTTACAAGCTGTGACATCACCTCAATAAAATGTGCTTGACTGGAGGAGCACACATGAATGGTGGATTACTGTGGAAAAACAGAACTGTAGAAAAAACAAACCTGATCACTAATAATCACAGGCACTCTGCACCAAAGACATTCAGTTAACATAACACATGGAAATGTGAGAGTCAAACACAATACATCACAAAGCATTTCAAACTTTACATCAAAGAGTGGGATTCTTGACTGAAACCGATTAGAAGCAAATGTGCCAGCATGTTGACGGAACAGTGGGGAAATTACTGGAGTTGGGAATTTTTTTATGACACAGTGTCAATATTTGTTCATGCTGCATGACTGCTTGGTCAACAATATTTACAGTTTGGAGAGGGTTAAGTGCCACAAAGAAATAAAAATTCTAGGATGAATGCAAGACTGTTTATCACTTACTGTCAAAGTCAAATGTAGGTTAATGGCACAAACCACTGTGAACTCAAGTTGGGAAAAGTGAACAAGCCAAGAGATTCAATTACAGCAAAGTATTTAAGCATTAGAAAGACATACACATACATATTGTGCTGTGCATACTGCAAAAAAAGACATTGCAGTACGTTTCTCTTGCAACAAACATCGGTTTTCCTCTGGACAGTCTTCTACAAATGATCATAACTCTGTGGCAATCATTAGTAAAAATATGTCATCTGTTCACTGGCTGATGCAAGGATTTCCATCAAAAAAATACTGCAATAGATCACTATTTTCAGTGCAATGCAATCCTGTGACAACAGGAAAAGCCTCCTCTCTGAAAATGGCACTTTTGAATCCAAAATCTGTCATTATCTTTCTCACACACCAGTACAGCTGGCTAGAATGCCATCAAAAAGTATTATCAAATGTCATATTTCTGATTGGTGCTTCAGAGCTGTACAATAGTCTTGGCATTACCAGGGAGGCTCCTAACTATGAGAGAAGAAAAGGAATGCTAATGTGTGTTTTGGCAAGCAGCATGATCAGCAATGAGCACTTGCTGACATGTGATGATAAAATGCACAACCAGCTGCACGGCTATTTCCTATGTTTTCACATACTTGCAAAAGTACCTTACTGTAATGTTTTTCTTTGCATTGTTTCTCTCTGCTCTGCTTTGAGCCCCTCTGTGAAGTGTTAGCAGTAAGTGAAGGAAAAGTAGTCAAGTATCATCCATCCATTCTTAACTTTCCTGACATGCATCATTATCTAACAGCAAAAAATCACAACACACATGTGAAAGTATACGAAAACATCCATCCATCCATCCATCCATTATCTATGTACCACTTAATTCTCATTAGGGTCGTGGGGGTGCTGGAGTGTATCCCAGCTGACTTAGGGCGAAGGCAGGAGACACCCTGGACAGGTCACCAGTCTATCACAGGACTACATATAGAGAGAAACAATCACACTCACATTCAGACCTAAGTACAATTTAGAATCACCAATTAACCTCAGCATGTTTTTTGGACTGTGGGAGGAAGCCGGAGTACCCGGAGAAAATCCACGCATACATGGGGAGAACATGCAAACTCCACACAGAAAGATCCTGGGAAAGCCGGGACGCGAACCAGGGATCTCGCTGCAAGGCGAAAGTGCTAACCACTATGACCCTATGCAGCCCCATACAAAAACATTCTGTGCCTAAATGGCTTGCACAGGGAAGTAATTACACCAGTGACTGATCACAGCTGTTTCTGCTCTGCCATGGATCTAAACAGTGCCTCTTCAATGATAATGCAGCTTTATTTTCTGTATTTCTGTGTTGAAAAAAGTCCTACATAAATGTACTGAGAAGAGAAGTTAGGGTTATAATGTTTTTTTCATTAAGAGTGAGGATTTACCTGTTGAACTCATAGATGTCCTCTATGTTTCCAAAAAGAGCGCACACTTGCTCAGGCCGTATGGGAAGGTTGGCCATGTCGATAATGTGTGCCAAATAGTCCTGCAATAACAGAAAAGAGATGGAGTTACACTTAAAAGCTCACACTGACATTTGGTAAAATAGTCAAGCAGCACACGGGCACTTCCAAATTCTTACCAACAGAGGGAGCATGTTTACAGAGAAACACTTTTCCTTCTATTCTGTGCTGAGGGGTGTGTTTTCACCTGACATTTGGTTTGTCCAGCCAAATGCTAGTATTAGGGGCCATAACATGTCATCTAATGTGCATTAACAGGCAAGTGTTGTATCAGGATATCAGGGCTTTCCTGTGTTAAATAAGGTGCATCACTGGTCACAAGTTAGTTGTGTGATGCTTAACGGATCCTTTTAAGGATTTTTTTTCCACAGACCAGGGAACAACTGACTCTCTGGAAGAAGTCCTGTAGTACCCAGACTAGAAACACCAGCACAGTGTTTCTCTCCAAGAACCAGACTCCCTCTGGACCTCAGCAGAATTCAGAAGTAGATAAAAATATCTGAAACACCGAAGCCAAAAATGCCAACATCTGAATGATCACCCTCTCTTTTGCTCAATTACACACTCATGTGTCAAACAAACAACTCTAAGCAAGCAAAGGAGTAGGTTAACAAGAGGCTAACACGCAGACACTAAATAAAGAAGATACCAGTAAACAGCCTGTACACACAGCCTCCCAGATGATGTGGTGCATATACAGACACACATACACTTAGCAGGCCTGCCGGACAGCCTGGATTACGAGTACAGTCATCATATCACACAACTGAATGAACTGCACCCCACCATCTATGGAGAATTCCAGAGCAATGGGGGTAATGTAGACTTACAGTCAGCAGGGCGTCTCATGGTCTCCTATAGAAAAACTCACCATTGGTGTTACACTATACACTTGTGACCTTGTGAGATTTAATATGGTGTATAGTGTCTCACAGCTTATAGGTTACAAGCTGCTGTTTATTATAGCACAGGCATGGATGATTTGCCCTTGTAATACTGGTATAGCTCACATTATATTTTTATCCAGAATTAAATAAAAATCACACAGAGTGATCTCTTAGACCTTTCTGAAAATAATACGCACCAAACTCAATTCTTGTTTCAACAATGTTGAGCATTCTGGGTGTGTTCAAGCCAGGTGTTGGGATGTATTTAGGTATGTGAGACCAGCTGGGGTCAAACAGCTGTTCTCAAAACATTATCACATGGATAGGCCGTTAGGAGAGAGAGCTTTAAGAGTGACTGTGAGTGAGAGACAAACTAGAAGGAAGAAGAAACAAAAGGACATGCTTTACAGCTGCTCATAAGCACAGTGTCAAAATCGAGTGGAAGCTGTGAATTGGTTTGCTAAAGAAACACTGTCAAATTGAGGAAGAGTTTCACACATATCTGTCAGATCCAAGGCTCGGTGTGATATTAAAATAAGCTGCATTAAATCAAAATGACTACAGCCATAGAGTAATCATAAAAGGATAAAGGACACATCTGTACTTGATTGTGTTCCCACACTATAGGCTATGGAAAACCCAACTGCTCTTCTTTCATCTGTGTTATTCTTTCAGTTGGTGTAAAGATGGAGGTGTTTGTGTTGGCTGGGGAGGACCAGTTTGGAGCTTGCAGCAGTGCCTGTGTGACTGGGGCAAGACCAGGCTGGGCTGCTGCTCTTGTCAAATGAAATAGTTAGAAGTCCTGTGAGTGTTTGTCAGGAGCAAGTCATTGCTTAAGCTGCAACAGGGGCAGCGCTCCCTCCCACAGCAAATGCTCGACGCCAGCACAGTCTGAGACAAGGTGAGGAGAGGTGCTAGCTGGATTACTGCCAGTCAGTCTCATGCCTCACATGTTAAAGCCATTACCACTGGTGCACTGGAGACCGACTGCAGAGTGCTCCTGTGTCTTTGCAAGACCAGGAAAGCTTGAGGGCCAAGAAGGTTATTCTGTCTGGAGGATTTTTCCAAACTACAAAGTTAGAAAACATGATAAAAAGTAAGTCATCTATTGAGTGTCAACATCATCCCTCGCCCATTTTACACTCTTGGCATCTTTGAGATGAGTTTTCCTTTAGTAAGGTCATACAGCACAAGATCCATGCCATTACAAAGCTGCACTGTATCCTATTTTGACTCCAGATATCAGTAACTGAACACCAGCTATGAGCACAGTCCATAATCGCAGGCTACAGGCTGTAAATTGTCACTGCACTGTAAATATCCAGAATGGCTTATACAAAACACTGTAACCAGATCATAAAATATTACACAACATTCCTCTGTACGAACTAATCTATAAACAAAGCACACAATTGCCAGATTTCCGGAATACAATTTTGTCAGCTGGCTGATTTGTTTGGGGGAAAAAATCTGAATGGAACCTGGTGAAGAAAAAGAAAATCTAGTTGATGTTTTACAAGTACCAGACTTGTTTGTACCACAAACAGCTGCTTGGAACAGAGTGGGCATTATTTGCCCTTAAGAGCTATTTGGTAAAATTCCCCTATTTTTGCTCTTAGCTATCCAAATTCAGTAAATCACTCTTAAAGAGCACTCCAGACATTAAGTCATAGCTGTATGTTAATCCAAGTCAAACATGCGCTTTAAACACACAGAACACAGATGATTTACTTGCTATAACGTGAAACGTTTGGCTGGAAGTGATTACTTGGCTGAAACTGAAAAAAAATAACTGGAACGGAAAATTTAGTGTGTGTATAGCCACCAGAACCCTGACTGCCACTCACCTCCACGATGCTGCGTAGGTCCTTGACGTACATGCGCTCTGTCTCAATGATCTCCATGACAACACGGTCTACATAGGTCAACTTTGGGTTGGGCGCCATGGCGTCCGTGACGACAGGTGAGGCAGGGATATGAGGTATTTCGCCAATGGCTTTCCTGTTGGCAGTGGCGTTGTTGTTGTTCCACTGGTTGCTGATCACCCTGGGCTCTAGCTGTTCTTGCCAGTATCGACTGTAACCTGTGTAACTCTGGTTCACGGCCTGCTCTCTGGTGCTTTCTGCCGGGCTCAGTTCCAAGTTGATGTCCTCCTCACTCGGTACGGGTGGTGTGGTGGAGGAAGGAAGGGCCACTGTGCTCCCAAAGAGGCTGCGACTATCACGGGATGAACTGGAGGACAGGGTGGACACCAGGCTCACTGGACGTTCACCCTCTCCGTCCAGCGGCTCCACACAAACCTGGCTGTAACAGTCTGGACCCAAATCGACGCTTTCCTGGACATGCTCACTGGTGGGGAGGGATGAGGACAACTGAGGAGATTCTGGGACGTGTGAGAAGAACAGAAACAGAGGGTGGGTGTTAATTTTTAAGAAAAACAAAGGGAAAAATACTGGCAGACACAATATAAAGTTTAACACTGTTGTATAGATTTTTGGGTTGTGTATGACTTTAAAAGATTTTATGGAAATTAATTTAATGCAAGCTTTTTTTTTTTTTAATGCTTTATCGTTTAGTAGTAAGTTGATCTTCTTGTAATAACATCAGTCATATTTATGTGTTTGGATACCTGGCAACTGACCTGTAATTACTCTTTTATTGTTGGCTGCTGTGGAGCTACACTGGAGTGTTTAAGATAATTTAAGTAGTTCAGACAAAATTGCTAATAGTAACTTGCAAATTTATTGTTATACTGTGTTGCTACTTTCTTAGATATGCAGCTCTCTAAGGTTAAAAAAAATAATAAATGAAATGATATAAGTGATAGCATTTGGCAGTTTTATTATGTTTCATTGGGGTCTGGAAGGGGTACCACAAGACAAGTTTGGACACAAAACAGATGCACTTTTTATTGTCTGAAAGGATGCGTTCTCTCACCAAATGGATCAATAACAGTCAGGTTCCAACTGCATAAAGACACCATATTGTATATAATTTATATATAATTCTATAAATGTTCTAGCAATGCTGAACAGATTGCTGTCTGAGAATTAACAAGAGAGCTTGAAATTCTGTGTAACTACTCCCTGACTAAAATGCCAAGGAGTGGCTTACAGTAAAAAGCCTCTCTCAAATCATTACTGACATGGCCTAATTACAACACTGCATATTCTATGGAAAACCCAGACATTTCCTTTTGCTCTCCTGAATACGGAAGGCTGAACCTTGGAAAAACAGAGAGGGGGAAACTGATGAGAAGAAAAAAATGGGTAAGGGGAACAGGAGCTTTGTTTATATGTCTTGATGGAGCTGTGTCAGAATTTAAGAGAAATGGAATCCATACTCAGTTTTACATCCTTACTGGCCAGATGGAGAATTTTCCTCACAAATGATTCCTATATATATATATATATTTATATATAAATGAAGTCATGGTGCTGTGACAACGAAGAACTGAGTGGCCTCTGTGCAGAGAGCTCCATTTCCGTAATATTTGGAGTGCAAAGAGGTGAAAACCATTTTGCCAAGCTAAAGAAACGAAGCTTTGTCATGCGATTCGACTTCAGACTAATAAATGGAAATCTACGAGGCAGAAACCATCATTAAGCAAATCATGAAGTGCAGGTCTCAGGTAAGTGATATTGCCAAGTGGGGCTGGAGAGGATAATTTGGTGTTGATAGCCCACAGATGTAGCTTATGTCCTGAAATACTCTACTATAAAATGTTATTCTGTTTTACACAAGTGTTGAAAAGCTTTTAACCTTAATATCTCTGTTAGTAGATGTTCATCATTGGTCTGCAGCCCACAGGTTTGACACAAACCTTATGTTGTAGACAAAATGTACTTCATTATAAGTATCCTTCCGTAAGAGGATGCAACCCCACTACAATTGATTCACCTTTAACTATTTGGCTAACTTCTAACTTACTTTATTCTTCATGCAGAACATGCAACCTTTTATAGTTCTCATTTGGATAAATTATGTTAAACAAGCCAAACATTTCACATAAGAGCATGGGAAGAGCTCAAAGTTAGAGATTTATGAAGTCTTGAGAAAAGTGGGATGTGCAGCTGGATGACAGGCTTCACAGGAAAAGTCAAACTGCCTTTCAGTTCATTCACATACACACAAATACACACACACACACACACACACACCTCTTGGCATGCGGAAACTTTCCATGAGTCAGTACTGAGCTCATGTAGTTCACACTATACTACTTGCACAATCCACACCAAGCCTTCCCAACACTTTTCCCATGCAAAACCTCACTGGGAGAAACAGATGAGCTGGCAAGCAGATGCTGACCACTGGAGAAAGCTCTGTTTACGCTCCGTGACAAATCACAGGGTTGATGGTGTAAAGGGAGTGTAGTGGTGAACTATTACACTCACTACACCACTACGAATTAGAACGAGGCATCTGCTTCCTTTGCCGCTTCTGTCTTTACTTTTGGTTTTGAGCTTTGCTCTGTCTGCCATGTGAAACTCCCTTCCTCTTTCCATCCCACCTAATATTCCTTTATAATAAAGCCACTGTGCTGTAGACTGCAGTCACTGCCAAGTTAAAAGGAGGAAGAGAAACAACACAATGTGGACTAAGGTTAGCCCAAATTTAAAACCATACTTCCACTCTCTCTAGTTAATATACCATTTCACAGATTCATCATCTAAATCTCCTTATGTACAACTTAAAAACAAGACATGCATGAACGAACTGTGCTAAGAAGTAAACAGTGGTAGAGTAGGAATACTTTCTGACTTATCTAAAGCCAGCAGCACACACTTGACTTCAGGACCAGCTCAGCTGCAACTGTGGCTTTGATTGGCCACTTCAGATACAGACTGTACAGGCAGGAATTATCTGTAGCTGATACCACAAACACCACATGTTTCAGGCAAAGCAGCACTGGTGAACCAAGCACTGTTAATGTTGAAACAGGCTGTGCAGAGGAATGCAAATAACCTGGTGGGCTAGAAGACAAAGGTCATCACCAGTGTAGTCTGTATCTTTTGTGACTCCGTTCCTTGATCAAAAACGTGTTTTTCTTCCCCATCAGATTTGGTTCTCTTCTCTTAATATACTGAATAATAAGCAACCAGCACCATACAGACAGTATAACAGCAGACTGGTGTTGCTCGCTGCCGCAGCATCAGCTACTATTTATCACTAATCTCTGAGGGATCTGTAGCCACAGTGGCAAAGCTTTTGCCCATGACTGTGCCACTCTGTTTTCAGATGTGGAAACCTGCAAAGTGTCTAGTGTCAATTTTTGCCGTTCAAAAAAAATAATAAACACATTTTAATGAAAGAAAATTAGACTGTAGACTGTACTTTAAAAGGCGTGTTTCTCCATATACAGACACAGTCAACTATATTGTGCATATTTGTGTTCCAACTGCATCCTGGTTTGATGACTTTTCTTGGTTCTATTGGTTTTGGTACCACTGCAATGTTAACAGCTACTGGCTTGATGATTAATAGTGAAAATAGGAATACATACACTAAACGAAATTTATTGTGACATTCAAGCAAATTGGCCTTCGGCAATGAGTACCGATCAAAGATCAGCACAGGTTTGGGACTGCTTTCAGACAATTTGTCACCATTGACTTTTTTGGGAAGGAAAAAAGTTCTTGAAACTCATCTTTTAAAGCCCAAGTGCCAGTGATTTTTTTTGGCAACAACTGCAGGGAAAGGACTGTAAAAAGAAACTACCATAACAGGGCAGTGAGCTGCACATTACTTCAAACCATCCGTTTTCTGAACAACTACTAACTGGCTGAAGGAGTAAAACATTACAACCACACAAACATATACTTTTGAGCCCACCTTTTCGTGTGCTAACAGTTTTTTAGGAGACAACTGTTCTTTAAACATTTAGATGACATATTTAGGAATTGCACAAAATGGTGCATATATCACAGCAGTGAAATAGTACACTAGATATCATGGTTAGAATTATCATAAAGAAGTATCACGTACATTTCTGAGTGATCTCTGAGTGTTGCATGCATTCACATTTGCCATGTTTGATGTATGTGAGTAAGCATTTACTTGATATCTGCAGATTTCAGAACTTTTTAGAATCCTGTTAAAGTCTACTTAAAGAGAATAATTGCGTCTATTTTTAAAAAAATAACTTTTTTCCTCTTTCTTATAAACAGCTTAGTGGGTAGACCTGTTAAAATCATATGTTTTACTGAAAGGTGGTGGAGAATGTTAAGTATATAGACAGTAAAGTATACGGTCCAGAGAAAAGTCCATTTCAGCCAAGCCAAGAACGTGATTTTCACATTCACACACTACAATTTCACAAAGTATTTTACCTCAGCTTAACACAACCCTCTCCCTTGTTTCAGTTCTGCATCAATACAGTTGTTAGCTCACAGTAACCATTAACCAAGCCAAGGCTGCAGAGACAGTATAGTATTTGAATTACATTTCAGAGAGCCTCTTAACCTCATTACCTGGCGGCACTCTTTTAAAGTCTATTGAGTCTTAACAAATTCATCTGCAAGACTAAGTGTATAGAGACTGTGTGGTCCTTAATGGATTACATTAGGTCAGACGCTTGTGTCAACACACCACTAATGTTTTTGTTAAAAGTAAAATGGTAGGAATTTGAGAAAAAAAACAGCCAGAACCTCAATCTAATTCTTTAAATTCCAGTGTTCTAGCTGTTAAGCTGAGGTTAATATTTACAGAGAAAGGTGTAATAATACTATAAGCATGACCTCCCTTCTCTTTTGTGCCTCTCTGAATCAAAATCCTCTGGAGTGGACACTTTAATGTCGCTCCACTGTACAATGATACACTTAATTGGTAAGAAACAACTCAGTGTGAGGAATACGATTTACGGTAAATTCTTCAGTCTGGTTCATCACTGAAAACAGACAGCACAGTCACTCACAGAGGGGCTTCATGACTAATCAGTCTAGAGCTAACAATGTAAAGTCCACACTTGTTCCCATTTCAGTCTGAGCTTATCAGACAGCTAACAATGCAGACTGTTCATGAAACGTGTCCACCTCTGACATCATGGTTATATGTGTGACGTGCAGTGCTTTGTAGTGTGGTGCATGACTTAAATAGACACACTGGAATGAATACCACAGCACCTGGTTATTAACTTTTCTAAAAGGCTACAGTTACATTTATGACAGAGATGATCTCTATCTGCCTGAAGCTGTTGGTGTATGAAACACAAAGCATTCCTTTATACACAAAATCCTCTGGCTTGCATTAAAACATTTTTTTGCATTCTTGGCCAATGACAGACACACCTGAAGAACAGTCATTACAGTCAGTAATGGGTTCCTTTATCAAGCTCCACAGACATAATGTGGCATATTTATCAATGCAACATTTTTTTTTTCCCAGCTGAATAATACAATCTTCTCTGAGAACATGATAAGCCCCAGCATGTAGCTGTGACGTTAGTTGTTAGTTACGTATCCCTGTTATGATGTGAATCGCATTTCTCATGAGTTCATGCAAACCTGTCTCCATGCAGATATAACCATGCAAATTCTTTCCCGTACAAGCTATACTAATCTTTCCTCTTATACCTAATATCATCCTGTTTGTGTACCTGGGTTATCTGTTCTGTTCTGCAGTCAACAGGATGAAAGCATGAAAATCTTTGTAAATGGTGTATTGCATAATACAATGTCTTCTTGACTGAACAGTATTAGGAAACAAACTAGACACAAACAAGGGTAATAACTACGTTTGTTGAAGATTACAGTGCGGGTTCCAAATTGCGTCATGGAAAATATTACAAGCATCAACAACAGATAATAACAATCCTTGTCAAGAAATATTTCAAATATCTCTATAAAACAAAGTTATATGTAGAAATAAACACATTTTTAAATGTATCAAAGTCTTAAAATATCAATAATTGCATACCTTCAAAACAGAAATCGTGATTAGTCCAATGAAGCCAAAGGGCTGAAACAACAACTGTAGTCCAGGAACAGTTCTAAATCAACTTCTCCTCACCCCTCTCCAATGTCTCCAACTTCTGTGACTGAACTTTTAATATGATGAATGATGAGTGTGTGCCTGTCAGTTAAAGAGAAGCTGTATCCTGAAGAGACACACCTGTATGACTATTTCAGCTGAATTTACCCAAGTCTGGCTTAAACCGAAATGTACCTACTAGAGAGTCTGCGCTAAAGTTCCCTACCGTGCTATCCAGTCTAGCTTGTGGCCTTTTGTTTTCTAGGCAAATCAAGAGCGATGAAACAGGAACAACACAGCCTATGTTTATGCTTCACATGCAAATCTGAAAGCTAAAGGAGAATTTAATATTAGAAATAGATCTTGGTCTTACGACTGGAAAACTGATATGTAACAATGAACAATGTGGAGCCCCATGGTTCCTCTAAATATCTGGCCTCCTGTGGCCTGTCTGTCATTTTCACCAGTGTTTAGGTTTTTCAAAAGGAGAAAACAAACAATTAGAGTATGTGAGAGTAACCACACTGTGGACAGAACATCCCATAGAAAACAAACAAGCCCCTGCCTGCTCAGTTATTAACCTTCATACAGCTGCTCCTGCTTGATTCATACTGACTCATGTATCAAATGATGATGAATTTGAACCCAGCGGAAAGTTAGTCATATCTGAAGTCACCTTGCGATATCTCTCCAGACACTATCTGTAACTGCATGATCAGCGATGTTAAAACTGAAATATTGGTAATTGAAGTGCATTGTTTCGCAACATTGAATCATCTGGTTCGACTAAGTTTATTGGGTTCCTAGCTCTGTCTTGGCAGCTTCATGCATTACTTCTATCCCCTTCAGACACACGTTTCTTTACAAGTGCTTATCATTTGGGATACATCTACACCAACCGACGTCTCCTCAATAAAGTTTACAACTTTTCATACAACACACCTGTATTTTCCTTGACGAAAATCATAGCTCAAAGCACACTCTTGCTGTCTTTTCATCATTTTCTTTATTATGATGGCACAAAGTAACTACCGCCACTCACCACAGGAGAACTTCCACCTGCCACATTAAAGCTTGTAACATGACTGAAAATCCTAGTTCCTAATTGGCGGATTAGTGTGTTCACTCAAAAGCAAGGAAACAACAAAAACAACTTCAAACTAGCTCAAGAGGAGACTGCTAATCTGCTAACTTATCCATATGTTTCTGACCCTGTTTCCCTTGGGGGATAAAGAGGGAATCATGTATTGCACTACATCTTAATAAAGCCCTTCTGCCCCTTAAGATCCACTCTGAACTTCCTTTTTCAACACGCCTTCACAACCTTTGGCAATCAGCTCCTCCCCCAATGGCTGTTGGGAGACATGGGAGGTAGCCTTGCAGTGATCTCCTTGGGAAAAACTCCTCCCCACCTGGCAACGGTGAATGGCAGCCCCTCAGGAGGGCATGAGGCGCAAGCATAAAGGGTGCCTCAAAGGATTAGGCCTTAAGTCTTCACAGACCATTATCAAACAGCATGAGTCAGAACACTGGTGATTACACAGTGAGACCGGTGGCCTGATTTGATTTCTTATTCCTTGATAGAAGAAAGAATTTAGGTCACTTCAAGGGTTTTCTCCTTTTAACAGTCCTTCATATGTACAACGCGGTTTTACTGCCATGTTAATAATTAGCCTGAAGGTCGGTAAATAAACGGCAGTGGACAACAGAGTCTGAATACACACACAAACTGAACCTACATTCCTCACTGACAGTCAAGGTCAAAATGTTTTCACTGGAAGCTTTTGGGGAATTCTGCTGTTTCAAAGTGAAACCAACTCTGTGTATTGATTGTACCTAAACATCCAAATACTTTTGTAAATTTTTAGTTTCTGTTCATGGTGGTGGTGCACCTGTAGATTCAAGGCAGGAGTTAAGCTAAAAAGGTGGCTACTACTAATAAATTATAATGTAATAATATAGAATTTTAAAAAAGGAAGAGGGAAAAGACATAAATCACGTCATCAGCAACAAAGAGACATGTTTCAGGGAGGTAGCTTTCTCAAAGTACCAAAAGGAGAAAACTTCTCAAAAAGTTCAACTTTTAATCCTCTGAAACTCCCCTGTGCTGAACCCAGGCTCTTAAAGGATCCAACCGTGCCAGCTGACCTCAGTGCATAGGCATGTGATGATCCACTTAGGAAACTCCTCCATCAACAAGCCCCCCCTCCAAGAGCTCTTCAGACGATCGCACACAGCGAATCCAGGATCTATTCAGAACTCACATTTCCTCTGGGCAATACACACTTCTGGGCTCTGAGGTGTGAATCCGTTGTAAACCTTACCACCAAACTGACAATCTACAACCAAACTGTTGTCCTGTTAGCGCCTCTCTGCAGAGTCCACACAGACTGGCGGCAGGACAGCTGTGTGAAGTGGAGGGGAAAAGGTCGGTGAGAACACTTCCTTCACTTAGCATCCAGCTGTTTGTTACATGCAGTGTTATAAAGGGTGTGGCGGTATTGTTCTTGGTGTTCAGGTCTTAATTAAATTTACTGTACATTTCAGTCAAATGAAAAAAAAATTGCTCTGACACTTTGCTCCGTCAGTCTTTGTGTATATTATGGAATGCTCAACAATCATAAGCTTTTCTTATGCTCTAATAAATCACAAGAAACAGCATTAATTACATAAACAATCAATTACAATAACATATTATTAAAATGACCTCAACATTGTTATGGCTTAGTGCTATGTCTGCAGTGTAATTATATTTGATGCATGGCATACTTGCTTAACTGAATGTTAGGTGCTGAAGAGGAAGATGATAAGGGTTTTATAGATTCAAATGGGTTTTGAAGAGGCCATTGAACAGGAACAACTAAAGCAGAGAGCCTGTAACTAATGTGGGTAATCCACCGGAAGAGCACTATAGAAGGAATGCTATTGTGGGAGGCTGTAAAATAATTTACATTCAAATAAATTCTTTTGTACAGAGCATAGGCGTTTGAGTCCAATAGTAAAATGAATTACAGTGAATCTAGCGATCTATAAATGCGATTTCCGTAGCTACTGTTATGTAATGGATTTGCATAAAGTTATGCAACACTAGTGTAATTTTGCACACATACAAGACAAGAGGCTGCTGGGAGTTTCAGTGCATGAGTTCAAATCTTTGCTGAACAGGAGTAGCTGCAGGTTCACCTGAGGCTGTCTGTGACTAACGCTACAGGCAATTAAGCACAGAAAGAGTTCCAGTCCATGAGCTCCATTAACAAGCCCACTCAGAGACACAGCCATCCATGCCATCATCTATCTATGTCCACAACCCTATGCCCACTGGTCTGGAAAAGCTGCAGTGAATGGAGATGATCCATCCGTCCCCCCAGAACCCCTTTAAAGCTGTACATTCTGCATACACAGCTACATTCCTGCTTGGGGTTAAGTAGGTCAGAGGGAACTTTTATCTTTGAGAGAGTTGTTTCATGCAGCCTCAGGTCTGTTAATGCCTGGCTGAGCCACCGTCATTGGACTGACAGTCTGGACATGCATTTGTACTTCACCGCTAGAATATATTTTACATGTGGGAGACCAGGATCATAATCATGCTGGTACATGTTCCACCATGATGATGGAAGTTTGACTTTGATGGAAATTATGAGGGGTCTCTGGTAGGTTTCCATCATTCACTTTGTCTGGGAAAAGAATCCCCGAAGAGAACAATAAAAAAAATACTTTGAACAGCTGAAAAGAACATCTTGGTAGGCCTTGGATCAAACATTTTCCTATATGGTAATTTTGTCTGATAATACATGGTGTCATCCAAAGCAGGCGAGCAGTAGAACAGTCAACACAGGTTCTTTTTACTTCAAAATCTTTTGACCATTAAGAGGAATTGGAGCTGGATTGTAACTACAACCTTTTTATTGCTTACCTTGACCAGACAGGGTGCTTCCTTTCACCATGTGCATTCCTCCTGTCAGTTAACGACATTCAATCATCACCTCACACAGATAGCACATTACCAGCAGCCCTGCCTGCCCCTTAATTACCATCCATCCATCCATCCATCCATCCATCCATCCATCCGCAGCGAGCGAACCAGATCAGTCACACTTATCTCCAACTAGTTCATAAACAAATCAGTCTGAAAATGTTTCAACTGCAAGTGGGTGCTCTGTCATTGCCAAGGTGATTTTGTACAAGACATCTGAGCTGAAAAATGAGCTGTGAGAATGTGTAGCTGCTGCAGAGTGGCCTTTTCTGGAAATAGAGACGCAGATTTTCATGAGGGCAGTACACGTGTCCCCTTAAAAGCCTCTTCTAGCCAAAGCTGAACCAAAGGGACAGGCGCGGGGGAAAAAAGCAACCACTGACACATTAATATTCTTCAGCCAAAGTGGAAGAATAGTGCCAAATGTGTTCAGTAGAGAGGAGAGGAGTTGAGGGGGTGGTGTGGAGTTGAGGGACAGAGCAGGCAAACAGATACAAAGAGGCCCTGTGTCAATGCTGTGGCTCTCTGACTGAAGATAATGAACACTAAAATAATATGTAATTTCAGTGGCCCCCAGCATACAAGGTCAGCACCGCTGGCTAGACTAACCATCTTGGCTGTCGGTGTTTCTGACACGTTCTGGTTTGATGTGCGAGTGTTCAGGGGTTTCAGCTGTATGAAGGGGATTGGCCGAGCTCCACGGCTACACAAAGAGCCTCTCTGCCAGCCGGGACTGTAGGAGGGGAGTTCATTGCTCTCTCAGCTCTGCCTCTCAAAGCCTCTACATTTCCTTTATTCTTCCATTTCTAGCATTTTTCCATTCACCTCTGCTGTACTTCTGTGTTATGTTAGCAAACTGACCAGGGAAACCTGATATACCAGTAGGGATAAACAGATTTATTAAGACTCTGTATCATAAATCTGTTCAATTCACAGAAAGTAATTACCGGAGTGTAGGACATACTAAATATAACTGCACCACTGATCTTACCTTCCCCCATTGGGTCCTGGTGGAGAGCAGAATGGGACCCCTCTGGCATGGCACACAGGCCTCTGGAGCTGACAACAGAAAACATTAAGGGTCAAAGAAAATCCAGGAATTACATTGCCAACACTTAGAGTAAAGACCTTGTTGGTTTCTTTAGTCTAAGTTACTCTTCTTTCAACAACAAGCTCATCTTTCTCTCTCAACTAGACATGGGTCTTATATAAAAGGGAAATTCTTCTCATTCCCCTGCTCACATCTCTGCGTTGGCTCATGCCAGCCACTTGGTAACGTTTAATGAAGTTGAGGTTGAGGTATGTACAGGCAACTGTGATATGAACCCCTGCTAATCAGTACAAAATGGGCAGGAGGGAGTCCAACTTGACAAAAATGGACACTCAAGAGACTCTGCAGCTAGTAAGTAAATGCTAAATTACTGGAGAACCTCTCTGATGGTCATCTGAGTGATACAAGTATGAATTAGGTAATATTAATTGAAACATGCCTAAAAAAAAACATCATCTCAAAGTGCTTTATCAAAAAAAGAGGTCACCATATAGAATTAGTGTGAAATACAACAGGTGAATCCAACACAAAGAATTTATTTTCCTTAAACATGCCTTGTTGGTATACATTTGCTCAGTGATCCATATCACATCAAAACAAGCCTCTCATTGTCAGTGTAACCTTCCAGTGAGATTCCAGGTTCACCCCTGGTGGCATGTATTTTTCTAATCCCTTATGCCAGACTGTGGTGTTCTTAATGATGAGCTGTGTCCCCTTGGAGCCACTGTGCTGCCAGTTTCTCACATCACTGCCTCTCAGTCTCCTTACAGCATATTAACACTGTGCATGAGAGCTCGTCCCTCTGTGATTCCTGGTCAGCCTCCGGCCTTTTAAACATCACATTCTTGGGCCAGCTAGATCAGAGGAGCAGGAATTCTTCGGTGATTAGGATGGGCATTGTTCCTAGTGCATCTGCTGGCCACTGTGCCGAGCTGACAGCCAGGCCAGCCGAGGCAAAACCGAGTCCACTGCCAGGAGGTTCACCAATTAAGATGTGCAGGAATGCAAGGAGAGAAGTCACAGAGCTGGATCTGCACATTAAGATCACTGCTTCACTGCAGCCGGCACTACATTAAAGATTGTTTCCTAGACCAAAAAAATTCTGTGCAAGAAAACGCTTTCCATTTGTTGTTCATCTTGAGGCAGACCATGATAAGTGAATAAAGGGACAAAAAATAAACATTCAGTTGTATTAAAATTAAAAAGACATTTATGTCTAACTTACTTACTTGATGTAGTCTGTGCGCTTTCAGACCACTGGTAGCACTAGGAAGGAATTTTTGTAAACCAGGGAGATCATTTGTTTGTAACTCCTACAAACGCAAGAATGCAGACACACAACCATGCTGATGGCTTCACAGAATTCCACTGATTTACTATGTGTGGTGCTAAGTAAAGCAACAAGAGGAAGATGACTCCATCAAGGAAGCATAGATGTAAACAATCTGAGTTTTTAAAAAATTTGCTTTGAAACAAACTGATCATTAAATGCTGTTGTAACAGAAGGAGCATATTTAGATTTTAAAATATTGTAATAAAATAATAAATATCTAATTTAAACAAGACACACTGTTCTTCAGATTTTGTATCCTCATGGAATGCATTTTATATACATAAGCATTAATGTTTTTAACCAATCCGGCCAAAACTACCATTTTAATTTGCTGTTTCTTGCCCTAAATATACATGATGGTAGCCAACAATCTTGTTGTGGAGCAAAGAGTGGTACAAATGCTGTAAACATTGTCAACAGCTATGCTCAGTGTAGTTTATACAGAGACATTCCTTAAGTCTGAAGCCTCCTCTGTCTTGAATCAAGCTTGTCCAATTGATTTTCAAGTGGTGAGTTAGTTTATGTAACCTACAAGAGCCGCACAGATGTTGACGAGCAGTCTTTGAACTTGTCTCAGTGAACAGTGAACTAATAAAATCCTCTGATAATCCCACCTACTATGACCTCTGAACTACCCCTGCCTAATGACCAGTCCAAAACTATGCTAATCTGTCTTTGGTCAATGAGAGGCTAGACTGGGAATAAGTGGCTCAAACCTAGATACACTCTAGACGTCTGGGTCTTAAAAATGTTTTTCCAATGTCTTATCAAAGCCTGCTGGTAGGTGTAGAAAGATGGTTTGAATAGAGACTGTGAAAAATGTTTTAAACTGTCTGACAGGACATGGTACAGCAGTAAAATCCACAACCTGAAACATCTGGACAGAATTCAACAACCATAACTCGCTTTCACTTTGTATTTGCTGACATATGGCGATTTCAAATCTTTGTTTTCCTAGGGAGGGGGCACGGCCAAAATTTAAATCCTAAAGAAAACACCACCATATAGGCCAACATTCATGCCAAGCTGACCACCTGTGCTTGAACTAGCTGCTATTTCACACAAATGGAGAGCATTTGGTTCCCACAGCTGATGACTGCATTACCCGCAGCATGAACCTCCCGCATGGGAATTTGCAACTTGCCCCTTAATTGAAGACAGATGCCACAAGAGCCAATCTGGTGGTTATTAAAAGAAAGAACTGCAACGGATCATTTCTTCAGACGCGCTGATAAACTTCCTTGTTCCTCTAATCGACAGGCTTTACACTGATCCAGGGAGTCAAAGCCTGAATTCCTTTTCTTTAAACAAAACAAACAGATGATTAAGCAGAGCAGATGCTGGCCAAGATACAGCACTCATGCAAATGAAAAGGAAATTTATACCTAGTCATCACCACAGATACGTCTAGGAGCTTACTGTTCAGAAATACACACAGACAAAAGCATACCTTGAGCCAAGATCTTTGGCTTGACATGTTAAAGGAAAAGTGTCCTCAGGGGGTGAAGAGCGTCTGGAGTATTTTTCACTGTTGACAGTCTGTTAGCGTTATGAGGGAAGTGAAACCAGTGAACATGTCTACAGAGGAAAACAAGACTTCTCCTCTTGGGTAGACATGCCACTTTCTCTGTCTCTTCAGGAAGACTCACAGAGGGCACAGACAAGTCAGTGAGGAAGTGACATGATGTTTATTCACAAAAGTCTTAATTGAATACCAAGATTTTTATCAAATCATTGACTGTATGTATGTGCATTCTCATTTAAATGCAAAAATCAAGATGTGTAACAGTACCCAAAGAAAACTGCCAACTGATGATGCACACAATAAACAGTTTGGGCACAGCATCAGAATCCAAAAAGGAATATAATTAGTCTTTTGTGCAACAATTAAAAATGCAAATTGATTTTTTTCCCCTGGTGCAGAACGAGTAGATGCGAGCAGGAACTAAAAATAGCCCAGAAAATTCCTGCCGTGATTCTCTCTCACAGTCTGAGACCTACCGCATCACGCTGAATAAAGCGTCTACCCCAATGGGGCCCACGGGAAACTGGGAGCATGACATAAGCCCCGTGGGATGTCTATGGCCAATCACGGTGCAGCAGATTTCCATAAGACAGCATCGGTGGGGACGGATGTTTACGTTCAGAGCAAATAAAAATCCAACCTGGCATGACTTTCAGAGGTCTAGGGTCCCACAAGCTAACTGAGACAGAGTCTTTATTATTTCAGCATCGATGCCATGTTTATTTTGCATGACCTCGCTATTGCCCTCTTACCCCGTCTAGCCCTGCAGAAAACACCCCCCAAAAAACAGCCTTTCTGTGAGTGCCCTCTTTCCCACATTACTCCTGCAGTTTGTCCCCTGACACACAGGCTTTAAGAGGCTAACAGCTTTTCATTCACTGGAGAAAACAATACGCCCTGATGGCCGCTCTTCAACTCAATCAAATCCACATCCTTTACAAAGGCGCTGCCCTAACTTTCCCCCAGACACACAACATACGAGCTTCTTCTGTCTAACTGCATTTCTAAGCATGCTGCTGGGATGTGGCGATAAGTGATCCATCGTCATGTGCACCCACAGGGCATTTTGAAGAGTTTTGCCCATATGGTGCACGTACACTCCAGCCAAAATAGCCCTTAATGGGAGAATAATCGTTTCCTACTGCTGTGAAAAAGGAGAAACAGCTATTTTCACCTCCCCACCAGCGACCTATAACCACAGAATGCATTGCATACCTGGTAAGTGAGACTGGCAAGTGCCATCTCAACGGACAAATGACAAGTGAAGTCTTCCAGTTCTTCACAATTATAAACGGTAGACAACCAGAGGGTGAGCAGTCCTCCATACTGTCATACAGTGTTTGGAGGGGAAAGGCCAGGACTGCTGTGTAAAATTAGACGACAAGTCTTCAAATAGAATTGGCGTGTGCCCCTTTAAAGGCACATTACACCACATCTGCAGGCAAAAAGCTCCCTTGTACCTTTGTGAGGGCTTGTCAGTGTTGCAATGACAAAAAAACAGAGTCAGACCTCCCTTGGGTGTCTGGAATGCTAAATCACTTATGGCACTCTCTCTCCGCTTTCAAATAAACACAATGTTGTTAGGTCTTGTTTAAAGTCAACCTTTAACTCTCACAGTGTAATCCTAGCTCCAACTTGTAAAAACTGGAGCTTAAGGGCCTCATGAGATCCAGGTCTAAGCAGCATCAAGTAAGCACTGAACCACTAAATCACAAAGAGGGTGACTTATGAGAAGCTCACATGCAGGGTTTAAAAATATAACGCCTCCATAGATGAAACCACCTTTGTATTCTACAGCTCTTGTAATTTTATCACAGCTGCAGCATACCAAGACTCTGAAAGAAGGAACTACGAGCCAACTCTGAGATCCAAGACACACTTGGGCAGTTTCCTGTCTGGACCACCTATAAGAGAGCACTGTTCATCTCACCGAGGCAACCTTTATCTGCAACGAAGTTGAGACGTTATTGAACGAAAGGTCAAGTGAGGTCAAAGAAGCAGAAGATGGAACTTTTCAGTGGTAATTGATTGATTTTGTCCTATTCTTCTTTAACAGCTGATGGGGAAAGCCACTGACCTATGAACAGCCTGCATTTAAAACCTCACTGTTTCTCACTGGGGTGCTCATTAGAAAAACAATTAGGTTTGCTGGGGCCAAGCATGTGCACCATAGGGGGTGAAAACTGGGATGCAGGGAAAGAGGAAATGGCAAATGACTCAACTGCAGAATAAAGATCAGTTTTCCTCACAAGATAAGTCTGACATGAGCGCTAAAGTGGAAAATCTCTCTCCCTAAAAAAAGAAAAAAAGTACAGACTGCAGCAGCTGACCAAAGTTCATTCAGCTGAGAGTGTTTCACTTCAAAGACAAACAACTTATCTGACTGAAACTCCTGCTCACTGCAGCGCTTGAGGCTTGTAGCTTGTGAAGTTATATGAAGCAGATAATGCATCTAAAATCTGGTTGCAATATCTGTAAATAAAACAAAGTCAAAGGTGGAGGAGCTCATCATCAGGAATGTTTTGAGGGAGTTTATATGAGCTCACAACTGAAAATGTTAAGTCTTGTCAGAAGTCACAAGCAAAACACATGTACTCATATGTTTTGTAACTTTCACACTTTCAGGCGTTTTAAATAGTCTTTTTTGCTAAAACTGAGTAATTAATTGGTCGTTTTAATCTCACTGCTCGTTTTGGTACATCGACAAACCGAGTAGGAAAGATAATGAAAAACATAGTGTTTCTCAACAGCCCTCAAAAACACACCATAAATATGGACAAAATAACCGAATAAGAGTAACATCTGACATGTACAGCAGCTTGTCTTACCGTAGCCAACCCTAAAGTTACCTAAGATTTGGAAAAGTTGCCCCAAAAGCAACTCACGTACTGAATTCGCCAACTTCTTTCTTTCTTTGCCGTCCCCAGTAAAACTTTTCCTCCCGGGTTTCTTGTTGAAAATATTGAAGTTACTCCGTTAGCGACTTCTTTTCACATAGTACACGCAGTTCGGAAACGCACATCCCTCCGCAGGTCATCAGCTCGCAGCGCGTCCGACAAACCAAACACACTGATGCATCGAGGAACGGCCAAGAACCGGCGCTGCCTTCACTGCCCGTCGGAAATGTGGCTACCAAGAATAGACTCCATAAGAATGTAAACGTCTTCTACTTCTGGCTCATATTAACTACTAAAAAAGGTGGATTTCACACTCGCCCTGCTACTTTAACCTTCAAATAGATGAATAACACGAGCCACAGTATAACTGCTGCGGTAACAGGCAGCGCATAGTATTGTTTTGTTTACAACTGCCATTCCCAATAACAAATACAATAGCTCAAAGTGAAGAGATGAACGTTATTGGTTTAGTTTTGTAAAAAAGCGAACTTTTGGAACAAACAACAAGCAAACAAACTATCAGAAGTCACTCGTCCAAAGAGTTTCTATTTTACCATAATTACTTGAATGCGGCAAAGGAACGCCTGTTTTTGACAGGCCAAGAGTCAGAGGTGTTCCCACATCATAACATCTGGACTGCAATGGTTTGGTCACATCTTTCAGTGCAAGATAGTTTAAAACAAACAGAATGCTGGAAGTGAAAAGTGTATTTTTATTTTAAATATCTGTTGTTGTTGTTTTACTTGCAGTCTTGGAATCTGTGTCCAAAACAATGACAGGCTTGTGAAAGACATAAATTGTAACCCTGCCAATTACATTTATGAGGGTCAGGTCAGGAGAATGGGGGGCTCACAAAGGATGGCTTCAGTGAATCAGTAGGGTAGGTGCTAATTTATGTGGGGCGCTTTTGCTTTGCACAAACCCCTCTCTCTGCCATCCTCCTGGAAATAATCTCAAGGTCCCCATACAAAGCTGAAGAAAGACATATGCTGGACGACTTTAGCCAAAGAGTCAGCAGCTCTCATTGTCATTAACACAGATGGACAGAGCAGGCTTCAAACAATCTACAAAGCTGTCCAGAATGTATTTCAAAGCAAAAGATGTGCAGCGATTTTACATATTTTTTTAATTTATATATATTTATAATTGGTGGGATAGAGTTCATAGAGGGTTTTCACATTAATAAACCGACTGCACACGTTTAATGTTTAACATCTGACAGACCAGTATTGCCATCTGCTGGTAATATTGATAAATCTCTATATCAGGCCTAATACAGTATATTGTGTTATTTAAAGCAACATAATACAACTAAACGGTGCACATAGTCACTATGGAGCTGTGGTTTATTGTTTAGGACAGTTTAAATCTATTATTTAAATTAAATTCACATCGTCTCTTAGACCCCATTGCACAGGCTCTCTTTGGTCCTGTAGAGATCACCCAGCTGCCACTAGAGGTCCCTAATGTACAAGGTAAAGTTGCTATAGACGAAAGATTAAGCACAGCTTTGTACAGTTCCAATAACTGAAATGAATATCTAAAAGTTCATATCCTTGACTTTAAGCCATCTTTTGTAGGCAACACAGAGCACTTACATTTCAATTGATTATGTATCCCTCTTAGTTTACTTTTTGGTGCCCAAATGAAGCGCCAAAAGGCTCTTACCTCACAGACTGAAGAGATCAAAACACAGCATCTGTGTATTAATCAAATCATGCAGTAGGTTAGTAACTAATGTACACAGATCAACCACTTGTAAGCTGTTCTGTTACTCAGAGCTTTTAGTCTCCAGAAGAAAAAAAAGAAACATAGATGTATTGCAAGACCAATCCTCACAGCAATTTTAATGTAAGTGAATGTAAAGTAATTGCACAAGCTGTACACATATGCAGTTTGAAAAATGTCTTTAATGGGAAAGCTAGGCCTGAATACATAAACCACAACCTATCAAAAGGCCAATGGGGCACTCAGGCGATTATTCATAGACTGTGGTTTGACACAAAATGTGACAACCACTGTTTGAAAGTAAGTCAGAAAAGGAATTTGAGGTAAAACACCATAGAACGACTGACCTCAAAAACTTGCAGAAAAAACATTTAGATGTACCATCTACATGATGAAGCACGTCATATGGCAACAAAACTTACAAAACATAACCACAGAGGACTGAGAAATAGCACAAAATGCATTAAATAATGAAAATCCGAGATTTCGCAAGAACTGAATTAAATGTTTTACTTCTGCAAATATGTGTGAAGAAGGAAATGTGGTCATTTCACTTGTTGCAGCAAAAGCAAAGCGTATAAAGTGTGGCATATAATGGCAGACAGTGGTGAATGAGGCTGAGTAGTCAAAAAAAAAAAAACAACTGAAACTTTCCTTCCAAACATGTTTGAACACGACGACCTCTTTCACAAGGAATTAAACACTCAAAAAATGTGAGGTAACATTTTTATTTAGTATAAACATCATGATGCTGTTACAGCTAAAAGAAACCAATATCAGGTCATATGTACAAATGTTTGAAAAGCTTAAAATGTTGACTATTCAACAGCAAAGGGTGCTTTTTTAAAATTGTGAATAAGCGTTTTTGTTAATATATGAATGATGCTTGTTCTAAAAACACTTTGTCAATAAAAAAATAAAGACTAAATCAGCCAACAAAATAACCTTCAAGTGAAATACTACTTTAAGTTCTATGATTATGTACAACATTATGCCTGTATGTGTAAGTATGTAACAACAGTGTAGAGAACAGAATAAAAATAAATCTGACAGAGTAAAGAAGCTGGTGTGGCAGGACCTCAGGATGGTGAAGGATCACTGTGACATTACATAGCCACAAAGTCTCCCAGAGTTTGGTTATAAGAAAGAAACACTTTCATTGACAATTGTAAGATCACTTAAGGGAAGCAGTAAATTGTAGACAGGTAGGTAACATCTGCACATTTAAATGGAAAGATATTCTGTGGTAATCCTTCCCTTTTAACCTGAGTACAAACCGTAATCTAACAACTCATTTTAACAGGCCACTGCATAAAAAAACACGTTAAAAACCTAATTAGATGTCACATTTTATCAGTTGAAGGCCTTCTGCTTTCTTTGTACAACACCCTCAAAACACATCCACATACGGACAAAATAAAACAAGGTCTCCTGCAACTTTCAAACTTAGCCAACAGACATGTTTCCTCTCTTGTCAATCTGAGTTTGTTGGTTGTATGACACAGATCCGACCATCATCATTCACTACCAGGCTCAGAGGTGAGGACTTGGGGGTCAGATGGGCTTGGTGGTGCTGTTGTAGACCAGATGATCTCTGTCTTCTATCGAGGTAATGGGAGCATTGACGGGGACACGTTGGTGCTGTGAAGACTTCCTGCCCTTCGTAAGGCAGTAAATCAAGACGCCCAGCAGGATGACGACACCCACACCCAGGAGGGCAGCTATCACCGTAGTGACTGTAAGATGAATTGAAATAAATATGGCTAAAGTTAACTTGGTGGCTCATCATTCCAAAACAATACGATAAAAGTTGCAAAGTTGACAAAGCAGACCAATACATCAAATGCAACTCTGAACAACTCAGTGAAGTGGAAAAATGTGCTGAAAGAGAGCAAAGCTTTGACAGCTTTGCTGAATTCAGTTGCGGTAAAAGCTGATGGAGCAGATAGGTTTTTATGTAGGTTTAATTTGAAGCTGTATAGGTACACAGGGAAAAAAACTAAAGGGTAATGTACCAATCTCGTTGTTAGATGACTGGCGCTCAAACTCCTCCTTTCTTGCAAATACGTCCTTTTCTGAAATAAAGAAAAAGATATGATATAACTGAAAATTATTTATGTGGTGCGTGGCAAGGAAAAAGAGTCGTTAATATAAATCTTCACTCCTGGGGGCCACAGAACCTGTGAAAATAAAGCTGACTTCATGATGACGCAGTCAAATGTTCACCCGCTAGCTGCTAATTTTCTCTTTCAGCTGTTTGACATCTGATGCATAAAGATAAGAATTACAGCAGCTTTAGGAATTTAATTTGTCACTGTGTATGCACATATCGCCTCCTTAGAGCAAGCACATACACAAAAAAATCAGATATGTAAAAACGTAAATGGTAGTCAACAGTACATTGACATCAGTTTTGAATGTTCACAGAGCGGGATGGACGGACGGATGGACTCTTTCACATATAAACATTGATTTAATAACATAGATAACATGGTCCACATTTGTAACTCTATTAGTGCCCTTTTAAGACTCTGTATTATCAAACTAGGCCTACTTGGATGACAAGGATGTAACAAAGATATGCATGCAACAATACTTAGACTATTTCTGGAGCTCCCTTCAAAACTGGAGTTTTATTCGAGCGTGTATTATATTCTTGTGCATTTTTTCTAGTGTGTGTATAAATAAATAAATAAATAAATAAATAAATAAATAATAGTGTAGAAAACAGTTTACCAGAGTACGTAATGCAAAAAGGTGGCCAACATTTGCGAAATGCCCAAAACCCACCTGTTACTCCACGGCAAACTTTCATACAGGACTCCTCAGATTCAAATCTGTTCTCATTTCCCTGGCAGCCACCATAGTTGAAGCGTAGGCAGTTTTGCTGGACGGGGTTGTAGTACCACTTGGTGATGCTGTCCCTGCAGTTGCCAGTGTCGGGAAGCTCTGTGCAGCGTACTGTGAAAAACAACCAGTGTGGTGAGAGTGCATACAGCAAAAACTGATAACAAGAGTCTGTGTCACATTTAGAATCCACTGGAAGTTAACATTTCTCTTCACAGTGGACGGTTTAGAAAGCAGAAATTAACACCAACCGAAAAAGACCTTAAGTTTAAATCACCTTTTTGTTCATCCACTGGAATCTGCCGCAGAATCTGAAACTTGTTGTTCACTGATAAATACACAGGAAATAATTCAAATTAGCATGTATTTTAAAGAAGCATTTTATCAATGTGTTCTATTGAGATTTCCATCAGCCTGTATGAAAATGAAACCCAGTTTGCATAGTGGCTGCTCACAATCATCGCAATTTAGTTCATCCGAGCTGTCGCTACATTGTGGGGAAGAATCGCACTCCAGTCCTGGATCCAAACAGCAGCCGTTAGTGCAGGTGAACTGCCCTGGCTTACATGGGGTGCCACACTTTTCTCCTGAGGCACACAAACAAAGAGGAAATTGTCACCTGTCCTGCACCATCGCTGATAATTTTGCAATAACACTGTATCCTGCGATAAAGTGAAATAAGGTCACTCACACTGATGAATCCACAGTGAATTTTGCAGTAAGTTTCAGCCCACTGCTAAGCTGTCTGTCTATCCTTACTGCTCTGATTCACAGTTTAAGACTAGCTGGTGACCACAGTAGAGCATAGAGCAGCTAGATACATGGTACCCTTAGAATTGTTAGGTTTTCTTTTTGAGAATTTGGTTAAGGCAAATTGTTTATTTTTGGAGAATTGCTAAATGAAACATGTCAGAAAGGTACAAATCCAAAGATTTTATAGTTCCTGGCTCTGATAAACGATGTCATGTTTACAATCATTTAATAAAGTATGCCTTTTAAACCTGGAGGTGGGTTTTGGGGTTGAGAGGTTAGTTTATTATTTAATATTTCAGGTTAACTAGTTGCTAGGAAAGATATTAGCATTTGCATATTTGGATTTACACAATTTGTTTCTACTCTCTGCAGTTCTCATATGACAGCAGTATTTAGCATTATATATATATACAAATTAAAAAACAGAATGATTGTCACAAATATAACAGCATATAATAATAGTATGTCTGTCATCGACAACCAGAATTCACCTACCTTGGGTAGTGGGAATAGGCAAACCTCTACCAGCTATACCACCTTTTTCTGAAAGAAAAAACAAATGACGTTGTTGGTTGAAAACAATACATTTACAAGGCAAACAGTAGAGACTCACTCACCTTCCTGAAATAATGTTTTTTTTTTTGGATAATTGCTGACAATATTAAGGCCAAACTGGGCAGGATTTGTACATCTTTGACATTAGAAAATTTATTTTTCTCCTCATCCACAAGACCTATGCTCGTCAGCCTACTAGGTCAATGCCCATTTTTAGTTTTCATAGTTACACTTCCTTTTTCTTAATAAGATCTGGTAGATTTTTGCTTTTTCAACTTCATTTTTATCATCTTCATTTACAAGCTTCACCTCACACAGCTGCCTAACACACATTTAGTAGCCAAGCATGCATCTACTTTTGAACACCTGCAACCTGAGTGCTCTGAAATAAAGACTTCCAAAGTTCTTGCAATATTGATGCAAACCCACTCAATTAAAAGCTTAGATTTCAATGCAACAGGAGTTATTTTACTTATTTATATTTAAACTGAATACACTGGAGTACAAAGCCAGTAGAAAGTTAAAATGTGTAACTGCTCAAACACCTATGGTCTGCTCTGTACATTTTTCACATAAATCCATCAGGTAAAGGCTGCCTATACAAGGTGTGATCAAAAAGTTCTGGGACTTCTAAGTAGGATGTCACCGTCTAAAACCCCTTTTTTTGGCCTGTTGAATTCAATTTTAAAAGGTCCATGTTTTGCCACAGTTTAGGAGATTCAGTGCTCATTGCATAAAAATGCTTGACATATTTACTTCTAGGGAGTGTTACAAGCGTGCTGGGAGTGCTGCATTGCTGCACAAGGTGACGACTTTGATGATGATAGCAGTCTACAGTCTGTTTTTTCATAACCCTGATCGCACCTTGTGTATCACATTCACCCTACAAACACAAGATGTACAAAGAAAGCAAACAAACAAAAAAAAAAAACCCCACAAAACACAGCGTTATAGAAAATTTCAGTAAAAAACCCAGAGGACAGATACCTGAGCCATAGCAGGCGTTGGAGCACTCAACCATAGAGAGATAGTTGTTGAGATTCTCCCTGCAGCCCCCAAACATGAACTCCTCACACTTCTCTGAGGCGGCGTTGTAATGCCAGCGAGGGAAGGCACCTCGACACGGCCCGATCTTCTTCGGAGCCATACAGTGATCTGGTGGGAAACAGTAAAGGATTACTTCCGATTCACAGCTAATAATGGTTGTCTTGCTACCATTTCCTAAAAATCTGTTTGTTTACTGCACCAGTACACATATTAAATATCACCAGCAGTATTGTGACAGTGATAATGTTTCAGATTTGCTCATTTAAAAGTAAATCTGAAATGTGAGGAAGAGTCCAATCATGTAAAAAGCTTTTTAACAATCCCTTTTTGTGTTTTGCTGAAACAAATCTAATCTGCTACTTCTGTGGAAATTCACAGAGTTAAGTAAGACTGACTCGCAGTGTTCCACACACGATTTTGTAAGTACTGGGGAAAAAAAAGCAAAGTTTCAGTAAAGTGGGAAGTTTCACAAACTATGTCACAAAGGACTACTAATGATAAAATTTAGTTACAAAAAGGTTAATGTGCCTCAGATGACTTGACATCTATAAACCAGTTTGACTAACCACTAACACTGTCTGTCTCATATCTGGGACCAGTTTCAGTGGGATTTCCTTTTGTACTTTCTCCTAACTGTCTGTTTCTTGTGTCTGTGTCTCATGAACAGATATACGATTGAGAAACAACCCATAGTGGCTGGTTTCGACAGACAATGAGGTTAGAGAAGAAGATGCAGGGTGTCTGCATGTGGTTGATGATACACATTTTAAGTATCATCACGTATAATACAGCTACTATTACACATGACAAAGAAGTGTCCCGCTGCTAAGATAAATAAGGAACTGTAAGCCACACTGTCGTTATTAAGTTCTCATGTTATTATCAGTCATTTGTGAACGAGCTGAAGTGGTATTTCAGCCTTTCGTTCGCAGCGCTGACATGTAGAAGAGTGAAGTCACTGCCGTGGTAATGCACTGAAGCACATTCCTACCACTGCTCAAGCTGTTAATAGGTAACTGAAACACTGAGCGGCTAAAAGTCTTTTCTTGTCTTTCAGTTTACAGTCAACCAACAACACGCAGATACACAAAAGAAGCCACTTTTAAAGGATAGAAGTTAAAGACTTAAATCACTTTTAATGACTACAGACTGCCACGGTGACTGAAGTCTTCTTGTTTGTTAACTAAAGGTGAAACCAGACTGACAGGTTTTGTTGAGTTGGGGGTGGAGAGATGGTATCAGGGGAGCAGGGAAAAAAAAACAACAAAAAAAAGCGCCAGCTGCTGTACACTTTTCTGTTTCCTGACGTGTTCACAACCACTCTGTGTTGTTTCACCGGAAGCAATCTGGACACTATAAGTGGCACTGAGGACGCCATTTAACCAACCACTCTCCCATATTTCCATTTCTTTACTGTCATCAGTCTTCTCTTTACAAAAACGGAATATGATGCAATCATTATAAAATCACCTTTTATCTCTATATCAGGATTGTGTTGCGTCTTTCAGGCCACAGGAATTAGTTGAGCATGCCGTGACAGGTTTGATCACAACTAACTTCCTCACGCTGGCGACATATGCAAAGCAGTACCAGAGCAACTGATAAACCGAGTACCTTGGAAAGCTTTTATGTCAGAGCAAAACAAAAGACTTGAAATCACACGCCAGCTACAATTAGTTCAGAAAGGATATTTTGGGCTTTAAGAGGAGAATTTAGAAAGTTGATAAGAAATCTAAAGACAGAGGGGCATCGTGATGTCTAAACCTGTCTGTATTTCAACATCAAACACAAGACAGGTGACTGAATAAGCGAAAGAAAATGTCAACACATAAAGTTCAGTGGAAACATGACTCATTACAACTGAAACCATTTCTTCACCCAAATGACCTACTGAGTCTGTTTACTCAGAGATGCTGGCAAAACCAGCTCCAATACGAGATGTAATTCACAGCCTCCGATTTTCAGAGTGACATTAATGTCATGACAGGTACAGGATGAATTGTTTTCGGGTGCGATAGAAAACAGATGTTTTGCATAAATGAATATGTTCAGAGAATCTTCTTCCTCAGTCTAGATACTCACGCTCAGACTGCTCAGGAGTGAGGACCAGGACGGTAACCTTGGTTGAGTCTGACTGACCGACGGTGTCTGTGACAGTCAGTTTGAACTTGTACACCCCAGACGTCAGATTGGAAACAATAATCTGGTCGGGAAAGTTGGTTTCCTATGAGGCATGAAAGCAGATTTCCAGTTAAAACGCAGACAGAATAAACAACATTATGGCGTAAACGTAAGAGACAAGTAAGACAATCTTTTTACCTCAATGATAGCATAAGGATACGGGGTGAGCATTTGCCATTGGTAGGACAAGATCCCATTGTCGTCTTTGCTCTGGATGCCGTTCAGCGTCACACTGTCCTGAGGCTGGACCACCCGGTCAAGACCTCCGTTGGCCACAGGTGGACGGTCAGAATCAGCTGGAAACACATCATAAGATCATTATATTTACACAAAGAAGCTCAAAGAAGCAAAAAAACTTGTGCACAGATAGGCGAAAAGAAAGACATACGGTAGTAACACCTGCAGACATTTAGACAAGATGAGGAAGAAACAGAAAGCAGGCGCCATTAGTCCCTGACATGTGTGAACATGCAAAACTGAAAGGTTTCTTCTTGAAATCTGTGGTGTCGCATATCCTTATTACAAACTGTATTCTAACACAAAGCATTGACAGCCAGTGAACAAAATTATTTGAGCTCATCTCCAATGTTGGTGGAGAATTAGATTTGGGGGGATATTTATTTATAGTCCCTCTGTTTTTAAAGGGAAAATCAGTCCAGTAGATATTGTCATACATGTAGAAAGCATACTATAATGCAAAGTATGTCAAATCTCCCTTTTCATCTTTCATGGGCATGACTAACTTAAGAGATAGCTTAAGAGATGAGGATTCCCCCATGATAAACTGACGAGCAGTTTAAAGTGTGTTGGGCTTTGAGTAGTGTTCTTCCTACCTGGGGTTGCATCCACATCCAGGTAACTCTCATAGACAGACTCCAGGATTTGGCTGGTGTATCCTTTCTTCCTGACAAAGCGACAGGCGTATTTCTTTTTGTACAGACAGTCAAACAGAAAGCAGGACTTGACCGAGCCCTCCTCTTCTCCTTTCTCCATGAAGGCGACATTGCACCTCTGGTCCTTGCAGCAGGCTGTTATACAGTCCCTGTCTCGATCCAGTATCGGCGACGACAGAAACGTAGCTCCGTCTTTCACAGATTCATCGGCGTCGAGCACAAAATCGTCCCGACCTTGCTTGAATTTGGTTAAACAGTTTTCACCGAAGTCCTGAGGCGCCGCGGCGCGCAGAAGACATACAAGGAGAAGGAGCGATTGTCCTTTAATAAACGCGTTCATTTTAAAAGTCCTGGGAGGGTTTCCACACGAATAAAATCCTAAATTCACCTGGAAAGACAGTGAAAGCGGTAGAAAGTGAAAATAGGTAATTACTGTTTTTTTTTTTTTTTTTTTTTAAAAAGAAACGTTTTCATGCAGTGTTCAGGCCGCAGAGGTGCAAACACAACAACCGGTTCATTCTCACCTCTCAGTGAAGAGACTCGTAGCTGCCCACCGGTTTCACTGACCTGCTTCCTCGGAGCTCCTCAGGCTGATCTGATACTTCACAACTCTGAAACTCTCACAAGAGATTAACTTGCTTGATCTCGACAAACACCTCCGCAATCCACGACATTACGCAGGTGACTCACCTGAGAGATCCAGGAAGTGAAATTCCACTCCTGATGCCACTCCCTGCAGCCGAAGCCCCAAACACAACAGAGTTCAGACTGAGTGAACGGAAAGCATCATTGTTAGTGTAGCCTATTGTGCACCTTAATTATGCAGTTTAGCACACTGATTTATGTTTCTTAGTACATTACGCATTATTATTAAAGGACTTTGCATATTTGAGCTTCTTCTATAATTAATGATTTCATTATCAGTTGCAGAGTTTTATTATTTTTATACATCAGGGGTGGAGCAAAGGAGAGAATAAAGCCTGTCCACCCCACAAAGTCAATAGTAAAGCCTGGATGAAGGTTCTGCACAAACTAATTGAATTGGACATCCTCTAATTACTATTTTTCTGGCAGAACTTTTTTTTTTTTTTTTTTTTTTTAGCAGAACCTAACCTCTTTCTAATGCCATTGTTCCCATACAGATGCATTTTAATATTATCAAAACTTCCATTCAACCAAAAAACACTTTGACCAACCAGAAAATGTTTACACTGATTCCGTTGTAGTTCACAGATTTACTATTAATGTCTTGAAAAGTGCATAACAGCGTAAAATGCATCGGTTTTTATATGTATACACTACCATTCAAAAGTTTGGGGTCACTAAGAAATGTCCTTATTTTTGAAAGAACAGCATTTTTTTTTCAATGAGGATAACATTAAATTAATCAGAAATACAGTCCAGACATTGTTAATGTGGTAAATGTCTATTTTAGCTGGAAACGGCTGATTTTTAATGGAATATCTCCATAGAGGTACAGAGGAACATTTCCAGCAACCATCACTCCTGTGTTCTAATGCTACAATGTGTTAGCTAATGGTGTTGAAAGGCTAATTGATGATTAGAAAACCCTTGTGCAACTATGTTAGCACATGAATAAAAGTGTGAGTTTTCATGGAAAACATGAAATTATCTGGGTGACCCCAAACTTTTGGATGGTAGTGTATAAATCATGTTTTTATCAGTCAAAGTGGGTGACATTTAGGTTCAGATGTGGATTTCTTAAAGCTCTTGTACAAACTCATATGCCTCTTTTAGACATGAACCCTGTTCTGTGTCTAATTCACATCTGAATGAGGACTCTAGTTAATTTTCTGTAGAAGTCGTGCCGTCAGTCTTAGTAGGTCAAACCTGGTCACGTTACTGTGTCACTTTCAATATTGCACAAGTCTGAACTGCACCGTCACCTTCATGGATAAGCACGCACAAACAAAGGTATTAAACACTGTGTGAAGTAATTTAAGGAAGGATTTTCTACAAGACTGTGGTTAAGAGCTCTGGAAACAAGTGGTACAAGCTGCTAACCAATGCAAAACTGACCCAGAACCTGCAGCCAAAAGAAAGAAACTAAAGGCAGGATGGACAGTGTGACATCAGTGTGACACTTTAAACATAACTGTCTTGTTTGTACTTTTCTTATGTAATTTAAATTGTAATAATCTTACAAGCTTTATCAACAATAATAATTTTTAAAGAAGCATTTTAAGCAGCTGGTCCAGGTTTGAATCAGTTGAGGGGTACATACTGTATATGAGTTCTCATAAAAGTGAGTGACCAAAAAATGACCATATGCCCTACAGCAAAATCTGAAAAAAACAAAACAAAACATTATGTTAGTGTAAGTGGTCTCAGGCCCCTATGAACATTTTCTGGCTCCACCATTGATGTAGTTGTGAACGAAAGTTTACATACACTTGCAAAGACCATGTTTATAATTTCAGCCTTCAGCGTCTAATGACTCCTATAACTATTCTATGATAATGAGAATTTTCTATGATGGGATCATTAAACCCATTAGTCTATGTCACAAAAAACAGCAACAATGCATTTTGGTAGTTTCATTGATTTAACATGGATATTGTGGAAATATGACAAAATACAGTGGGTCAAAAATATACATACAGCAATAGTAGTATCTGGTTAAACATCTCCTTGGCGATTTTCACCTCAAATAGGCATTTTTGGTAGCCATCCACAAGCTTCTGGCAAGTTTTTTGTTGTATCTTTTACAATTCGTTTACACTGAATTGGTACAGTTAAGCTGAATTAGTTGGCTTTCCTGACACACATTTGTGTCTTCATTACAGTCCACAGGTTCTTGATCATTGTTAAATCAATACTTTAGAGGAGACCAGTCTAAAACTGTAATGCTAGCCTGATTTTGCCATTTCTTTACCACATTTGACGTGTATTTGTGGCCACTGTCTCGTTGGAACATTAAACATTAAGTTTTTTTCTTGTGTTTTAAAAATAACAATAATAGTTTTATTTTTATAGCGTGTTTCACAAAAAGAGCACAAAATGCTTTCTGTTGCAAGGTGATGACATAAAAATATGATAATAGATGAAAAAATAACAGAACAGAGGCACACATAAAGAAAAAATAGAATCCCTGTGAATGAATTTAAGTATACATGAAGTTTTAAAAATATAAAAGTTGAACGTTGCTGGCAGGTATGACGCTAAAGTGACATTTCTCATATACTTTCATATATTTTGACAGATGTCTGTGCTCTCGGGTGTCCAGGTGTACATACATTTGTCCAGAAGGTGGCAGTATGATCCCACCAACAGGTGAATACACAGCTGCTGGTAAACAGTTTGTGTTTATTTCTGTAAGTATTGTGCTTTTTTTGCTCACTCTTCCTTACGTACTATGTGATCATTAACATGTGTTGTCGTAAAAATTCACACGTACCCAAATCTTCTTTTCACAATTGTAGTGATACTGAAATTCAGATGAACGCACTGAGTCATAAATTACAGTCGGTATGTGATGAGTCATAAAGCCACACATGTATCTGTCAACAACTGTTGGGAAGGAAGCAGGAAGCAGTCAGTCAAATTATGGAATGTAGATGATGATGAAGGTTCAGAGTTTTACACTGAGTCATTACATCCATATTTACTCACAGGATAATTGTTTATTTGGAAAAAACAAAGGTAGTAACTACAGCTTTCTGACAGTGAGAGCTGATGTCTTCACAGTCAAGCTCATTTCCTGCCTCTGCTTTCTTTTTGTCCCCCCTAGAAGGAGTTACCTGGCCAGGTCTGAGGTGAGAAGGCCTAACACAGGTCTCCAGTCCACCTCCCTTTATTTTTTTTTTTTTTAACCAGCCGATGGAGCAGAACCAAGTAGCATAAGATGAGATGAATGAATTTGTTTGCCTGGAAAGGTGAGCTGCTAGCGGCCCTCAATAATTCAGTGTTTGTAACAGACGGTGCATCAGTGGGTGAACACGCGCAGCTATGCCTGATGGATAGTCCCTGCCAAAACAAAAAAGTGAACCCCATTATTCATATCGTAATAGGATCTGTGGAAACTCTGCAGCCTGTCGTCTCTGTTGTCTCACCTGTAATAATTTGGGCACTGGCAGCTACTACCATGAATTTTTGACCTTCGGGATATGTGCTGCTGTTGATATTTGACTTCGCAAACACTCACAGTTTCAGCACTTTTATCTGACATTTGACTTCCAAACAGCAATAAATACTTCTCTCCAGTTCATTAATTATTTACGGTTGCGTAACTGAGGATGCCAATTGGACTTCAAGGCTTATTAAACGTACACCTGATAATGCCTGTTATAAAGGACAAAGCAACTATCACAGTAGAGGAACCCTGGCTCACCTGTCAGGGGGACCCAGCCATTGTTAGACGTGTTTGTGAACACAAGAGCCCTTAGTGTGTCAAACACTTTTGACTTTACGAGCAAATGAATACATTTACTGGGTGGAATAAGAAGAAAATTAGGGTGTTGTGCTGGTATGTGTACATTTATGATTAAAGTAATGAGAGAGAGGAAAAAAACAAAAGTGTAAATGTGTTGTTTAAATATATTTTGTGATGTCAGATGAAATGTTGGCAGCCAGAGTAATAATTATAACTTGATGGCTTTCTCCACTCTTTTTATTGCTGTAATTGAACTATGCTCCCCCACCTACTATAAGACAAGGGAAAAGAGCAAAAAGCAAACACACACCCTGTGAAGTGCACGCTCACACACACACACACACACATACAGATGCATGCACACACACAGAGCCATATCTCATTACCATCCTCCTGATAGTGCAGCCAGTGGGTGTTGCAAGAGGAGGAGGGAAGGAGAGCAAGACAGTGAGCTTCAGAGCGAAAGAGAGGGAGAGGACAGGCAGGAACCAGAGCCAGGATTAAAGAGAGGGAGAGCACGAACACTCAACAAGATAACAGGAGATACGCGTGGGAACAGCAGCCCACTGGAAAAGCAGAATCACAGATAGAGGCAGATCAGGGGAGTCGGTGTGTGCAGGACCAGCGTGTCAGAGCCGGTGGGTCTGTCTGTCTGTGTGTGTGTGTGTGTGTGTGTGAGAGAGGCAGCTCGGTGTGTTTCCACGGTTCTCCTGAGGCCGTGGCAGCCATGGCGTCTGAGCCCAGCACCCAGTCCAGGGTGATGTTCCAGGCAACGGACAAAACAGAGGAGCCGGCGCACCGAAAGCTGGGCAAGCTGACAGTCAAATACAACCGCAAGGACCTGCAGAGGAGGCTGGATATTGAGGAGTGGATCGACGGGCAGCTGCACCTGCTGTTTGACTGTGAGGTAGGAGAGGGCTGGCTCACACAGACACACACTCAGATGTACACTGCTGCCTGAACAGGAGGTGAGGGAGGCACTAAACTGCTCATAGGTGGTTGCAGTGGGCTATCCATCATGTGTGAGGGATTACAGCTACCTAAATAAGGGGAGTGGGTGGGAGGCAAGAAGCTGTGCTTCATGGCTGCAATTTTTTTGGAACAGGATTCCTCATGTGTCATCAGCCTGACTGCAGTGTCAGCTGTGGGGTGTTCTACTATGGTGATGTGATTATTTTGCAGATATGTGATGATGTCTGAGTGAAGTCACAAGGAAGCATTTGCAAGCACGATGCAGCCTTAATAAAACATCTCAATCACTTTAAGCATATGGTTGCCATATAGCTGCATTAACAATTTAGGCATTTAGATGATGTACACAGTGTTAGATTCTAGTATCAGCAACAATTAAAGCAAACAATACTGAGGAGGAACAGCATAGGAGCACCACATGAATTTCTACTGTGACTTGGTGATAAATTATAACTGAAATGCCAGAAAATGTAATAACAATAGAGGATATTATTATTTTTAAACACACTGAAACGTTTTCTGTTTTTTATGTCCTGCTTTAATGGTGGCATCCAGGACATCATGTCCTCCTTTTAGTGTCTGTGTATGTGTCCTGTTAGTTTGTAAACACATTTACAGTCACTCATTTACTAAGCATGATAGACACTACACAGATAACCCTATGCATTAGAGGAGGATTAATGATGATGGTTGTGAGATCATACAACATCACATGAATTAACATAAAACAAGAAAGATATTTTTATGCTTTAAGATATAGACTTTACATTAACATGGGCCACGTGTTATGGTATTACAACAGTTATAGCATGGAAATATGTATACATTATTCCATGGAGTGATTAATGTTTCTATAGATGGTTACATTTTAATATTACTGGGGATTATAGCAGACATCAGTCAGCTTACACACACAATAACAACACAACCCTCATAACTCCACTCCTGTATCGTGGGATACAATCCAATTATGTCAGAGGCTCCATATTGATTTGCTTGGCATTCTCTGAGGGGAAACCATGGCAACAGATGTCTCATCGCCCACACCAGGCATCATGGCAGAGTGGAATTAGGGGTGTCTGTTAAGGAGCATGAGCTTCCTAATGACGATGCAGATCAGATGACAACACCACCTCCGTTTCATGCCGGAGAAGGCAGAGACAAAGCGTTTCTCATTTAATTCTTGAACCATACAGAGACCCTCAGCTCTATGTGGCATAGAGCCACATCTCTGCCTGGCATCCCCTTACACTGCCGAGGAGCCCTTTGCATATGGCATATACTAATGCTGCAGAATGTGAGCAAGCATGCACATCCATCTGGCTGGCTGAACTGAAAGTTCTTAGGAGTAAATGTGGTGATAAGCAGCTAACATCTCTTAATCTAGATCAGTGGATATTCAGGGTTAAGCCTGCCTGGTTTAATGTAAAAACATTTTAGTCACAGCAGGGTGCAAGGGATTTACAATATTGTTTAAATATTTTCAGTATCACAACACTTATTTCCTAAGCTTTATTCCATTTGCAGCCCAAGCCTCCTTCCCTGAGGTAATATATGGTAATGTGCTTGTGAAGCTGAGGGTGGAATAAATCACATTAGTGGAAACCAGGACATGCAGAAAACAAAACCAGATCTGAAGTCTTTCTCGGTCTTACTCGTTTGATCTCGTCTCAGAAACATATAATTATTTCACATTTGCTGTACGTTGCCTTTCATGTTCTGGCTCTAATGTGAGTATTAATGTGAAGCACATGTACAGACAGTGGATGTTTCCTAGCTAGGTGATAGATGAAGTCTTCGGATGATTCATGAGGTGACAACACTCTATAATAAAACTACTCATTTCTCTGTTTGAATCATGATCAAACCTGTCACATTTTGACTTCAGTTACTCTTCTTTAGAAGTTTCCTACAAGGAGTTTATGTTCTTCACATATGTAAATGAAGGCTTAACTTTCCAGCTGGGATAGCCTGGACATTTGCATTAGCTACCTGTGTGGAATTAGCTTGGGTTCGTCCATGTGCACTGGCCAGTGTAATGAATTTTGCATGGGCCCAGGGGAAGGTTACTCTGTTGGTTCTCTGAGTCTTCCGCGTGGAAGCATTTACCATCAGTCCCCCTGTGTCACCGCCTGAATTATTTAGCCACATCTCTAATTCATACAAGTGCTGCCTCGGTCTGGAGTGGACGCCGTCATTGCAGTCTTCACACCTTTTCAAAAAACAGTAAACTAATAAAAGGTGTGAAAAACAGTTGTCAGACAGGCTAAAAAATCATGAGCATCTTCTGATCCTGATCCTGTGTATTAACGGAACTAACTCCGAGTCTATTGGGTTTTTTCAGTGAACACCTGCTTTATTGAAATAAGTATACTGCAGGGTAGTGATAGATTTTTCACTGACAAAATGCTCATTTGTTTAAGACTTTGTGTAGACTTAGAATAATCCCACCATTTCATCAAATTCTTATTTCAGAATTGGCTTGGGTTTATGTAAATAGACCAACTTTGGAACTTTGTTTACCCTCTCGTAACTATACCAAGACTCACTCAGAGAAGTTCATGAATATTTTGATATGTGGGCAGCTCGTTCCTCTGACAGGAAAAGGGAAAGCTCTGATAAGTTAAACATGCACTGGCATCTCAGAACAGACATTTTCCTGGGCATGGCTTCCTTATAATATCAAAACACACACTGTGCATAAATGAACCACAGCCTGTTTGATTTCAGTGTTTTGTTTGAATGTTTTCTAGAATGAGAGGCCAGTGAAGCATGTCATTTAATATGTAAAGAAACTACAGGAAGTGTAACCAAACCTGTTTCAAATAGTAACAGTTAAAACATCTAACATGCTGTTAGCTGCTGAAACACCACATTATTCTTGCCTCAGCTCTGCTGCTACAGGGGATTTTAAAAAGTTGGACCTCACCTACATGACATGACACAACATGTTACCAAATCACCAAATTTACATGTTTTCCTCGGAGAGGATGACGAATAGCAAAGCTGATGGCAACATGCAGGGTTTTTCCTGGTTGCAGGGACAGGGTTGATCCACATACAGTCAGGACAATGAGTCTATGCTACCTTATTTGACAGAAATCTGGCCATTTTTAAGTTATTTTTTTACCATGTGCTTAACAAAATCTCTACTATGCTTGAGTAAATAAAACCACCACTCAACCAACGAGTAGATTTTTTTTTTTCGGTTCTCGATTCTTATCATTTTGTCGCTAGTGATTTTCCTTTGGCGTTGGCTAATACCTCTTCAGGGGGTGCCTAATATCCCTTGATGATATCTAGTTTCAATAGTTGATGACATTTATGTAGAACTAAGAATCTTATTAAAACATAATGGCAAATATCCACCTTAAATGTCAAGGAAATTCAAACGCATAGTCTGATTTTCAATGTACCAAACAAAGGTGAGAACAAGGTCAGGGGTCACCTAAATCATTAGGAATCGTTCACTTGGGACCATGAATATCAATATTCAATTTCACTACTATTTTGCTTGCTTCAAGATCCTCTATGGATGAAAGCAATGGCTGGACCAAAAACAAATTAATCAGTAAGCCACCTTTAGGCAGTCATGTTAAAAAAAATTACTTAGCACACCACCAAAATCTGTTTTATATGGTCAGTTTTCCGTGCAGTACAACAGAGACGCACAAATGGATCTTTAGATCAACACTTGACAATGGTGAAACTTTCCTGAGTCTCAACTATGCCTTCCAGCAGCTCTCATCTTATCTGAGCTACTTATTTGGACTTTGTCTGCACTACCGTCTGAAACTGCAATTCTCTGAAAACTGCTCTGATATTGATGAATTCCACTGTTAGTGTCAACATTCATTTTAGCTTGTCTATTGCTTTTAACTTCAAAAAGTGCTGCTGAAATGTTTCTGCCCAGAGGCCTCATTAAAATGCTATATTCCTCCGACAATGAGGGTAACTCTCAACAATAACAAATACTGAAAAGTGAGCTGAAGGTTCACACTTCTTCATGGTAAACGCACATGTTCCCCTCAGCTTAGTGAAAATGTCTCTCATTGATATTCAGCGGTACTCGGCATGGCCCTGCTTTCAGAGGCAGACAGGGGAGGTTTAAGAGCAGTATAAATAAAAGAGCACTGTATCTCTTTTATACTCACAGCTCTAGGTTTCATTTTAACACTTAGTCTTTACTTTTTGAACATACAGAGCTATACAATTATGGTGGGGCCACTTAACAATCCTAACTGTGAAAATGAAAACTCTCCAAAGCGAAGTGAATGACACAACAGCTATACCAGAGCAAATTTCTGCAGTTATAAATATTAACAACGGAGGGTGAATTGAATATATAGAGAGGTGACAAGAGGTGACAGAAAAATCAACATAAAAGTCAAAAAGAAATTCCCCCGTTTGGTGTTTGTTTGGTGAGCACTCTCTAACTAGTTGGTCCAAAATGTCCCATAGTTGTTTGAATGGGTTGCCATCTGGTGTTACAAAGGCCAGAACATATGAGTTACATCATATTCATTCTTATCAAACCATTGAGTGACCCTTCATGCCCTCTGTTATCCTGAAAGAGACCACTCCATCAAGATGGAAATGTTCCATCATAGGATAAAGGTCATCATGTAGAGCAGGGTTGTTTTGATTTCCATTGACCCTTCCCTTTGAGAGGACAAGTGGACCCAAACCATGCAAACAAAATAACCCCGAGCCTCCAGAATTCCTCAATGTAGCAATCAATGGTTGAAGTTTTTCCTTTAATTAGTCACCTGCAGTAATTCAGCAACAAAACTGCCAGTTAACTTTTAAATAAGTACTCACATTGAGCACAATATACCACTATGACTGAGTGTGGGAGTGCAGTGAAATCTAACTGGCAAGTTGTCCAGCATTAGGGAAACAATGTTTTACTGCAAAAATAAAGCCTACATATGTAATGCATGAGGAGGAAGTATACTACATAGATAGGCCTAAAATGATCTGCGCTATTTTATGAACCCTAAACTCTACAAGCACCGGGACAAACCCAGTAAAGTGCAGAAAATATAGAAAAAAAACATTCGCAGCTCAACACAGCAGAGCTGGTAAAGCAAAGCCCACACAGCACAGACAAGAACAGCATGAGCCAAAGAAAAAAACAACAACAAAAAAACTAAAGGGATCAGACCTGCATTTATCCTGCAGACATCAGCAGAGTCACACAGGGTCCAGACTGGCAGCATGTATCAATTAGAGGGGGCACAGGGGACTGTGAAGGTGGGCCCATCTAATCCGCCACTCAGCACTTCCACATTGATTAGCTCTGTCCTCATCTAGAGAGCCGCACGAGCCTCATCCAGTGCAGCCATGAAAACTCCCCAACCGGAAAATATTCCTCCTAAAAAAGAGGCCACACTTGTCAAATGTGAGTGTACACCTGCTGACTCCGGATATCTTAGTGTTCAGGATTGCTCCAGTAAGCACTCCTCATTCCCCCCTGGAAAGTGTAGTTGAAAGGTATTAAGAGCCTGTGATATGAATTGATTACTTTGCTATATTTGCTTTTGATAAGTGGAGACTCTGCCACATTAATCTCTGGCAGTAATCTTTATATGTGCTGCCAGCTATTGCTTAGTTAAGGCTGACATTTTAGGAAAAGAGGTTTGTATGGATTTAGGAAACACGCAGGTCGCTCTATAACAGTTAATGCCGTCCATGGGTTTGTATGTTATTTCAGATATATACCCGATGTGTGTAAAACCCATCTAAGATCTTTGGAAAATATTTAAGCTGGAACTGATCTCTCAGTAATGGCTGAGCTAGATGCCAACTTGGTAAACCACCCATGAAATCTGATGGTGGCACGTGGCAAGTTTAGCCTCCTACAGCCTTCATGGCTCAGTGCTCTACAGCTGAGAAATATGAATTGTTTTTTTTTTTTTTCAATTTCTACAACTCAACCAACACTATTAAGTGAAATGACTGCTAGCAAAAGTTGGGCGCAAATGTTTTAAAACTCCACAATAGTAGAGTTTAAGCTCCTAAAGCTGCCTAGAAATCCTTGCCATGTTGCATCACATCTCATGTTCCTTCTCTCCCTTCTGAATGGCTGTGCTCAGGGGTGTGGACATTTTACCACTGTGAGTGAAGGATCACACCACATTATACAATGCAGTCTGAAAGAGCTTTTGTAGCATGCAAGTATGGGCAATATAGCAATAAAGGAATATTGTCTTTACCTTGTATTTCTCTCTGCTCTCACAGGAGGAAGAGATCCCAGAGTTAGAGATTGACATAGACGAGCTCCTGGAGCTGTCAGATGAAGGGCAGAGAACCCGGCTGCTGGTAAGACTGTGTTAAATAGCCTACACAATGCAAAACTATATTCCCTAGCTGTTTGTTTATTCAGAAATCTATTTAATTTGACCGTGTTAGGGTGCCACATTAAGCTAGTTCACTGAAATTTCAGTTGTGCAAACAAATAGGGAGTCCAACAGTCAGGTCAAAGAATTTTTAACACTTCCTAATCGACACCTCTGTACATATATGACTATTTGCTATGTGGGGTAACAGCTTAAGAGGGACTTGACCCTTGATGGAATCTGATTTTGCAATGTTTGCAGTGGAAAGTGTTGCTAGTGAGCCTTTTTCTGTTTATTGTCTTTGTTAGGAATTGTTGCAGGAATGCGGCAAGCCAAAAGAGGTGAGACAAAAAAATTCCATTACTTATGTCAAATTACACACTAATATTACAGTCTTCTTGAAGATTGTAATATCAATTCACTAAAACTAAAAAGACTTGGTTAGTATTATGGCTGTGTTGTCTAGTTCATAAAAGTCACGCTCAGAAAAACTATAATCTGTTTTCTCCATCTTCCCTACAGGATTTTATTAACGGGCTGCTCTACAGGATAAAAGGTTTACGCAAAATGTCTGGTCCCTTGAAGAAATAATTATAGGTCAAATTACCAATCGAGACAATGGAGCCTCTTCTCTTCCCATCTCCCACGCATTAACCATTTGGATACCGGTATGAGCGGTTCACGTGTCCGAGGGAATCTTTTCCAGCCCTCTGCCTCCTTCCCGGGTCAACAGCAGACTAACACCACAGCAGTGGGTTTTTGAATTGATTTTTTATTAGTATTATTATTATTATTTCACTTTAATTTATGGACTGCTAGAACATTTTGTCTCCCATTAGCATACCAATAATGTACATGTGATAAAAGCTGTACTATTACTCAGTTGGACTGTTTTTTTGTGCAAGACTGTACATTTTCCATTGCCTATTTATGTACATAAATATTTTGTTCAGATGACAGTGTTGTCGAAATAAAATTCAACATTTTCAAAACAAGGCGGTTCATGAGTTATGGAAATGGTTACATTGGATTTTAAACAAAGCAATGAACCAATACGTATGGTCAGGTGTTAATTCCACATATACAAATAAACATCGACACGTACATTACACTCATGATTTTACAGTACCCATTAAACTACCCTGTCACCACAATTGCTCTTTACTACTGCTCTAAAACACAAATGCTGATCATGCCCTACTGCTTGGAGACAACTCTAACACTTTCCTATAGAATGGCAGTCAGCATATTCCCAGAAGGCAAGGCTCTGTTTTCTGGTGTAAATTTTTCAACACAGTGAAACAAAGGAAACAAAGGAGACGTTGACATGTCAAGTCTAGAAGTAAACACAGTGAAATCAGCAGCAGGATGTTCCATTAAGTATTCATCCATTATCCTCATCCATTTCCTGTCTGTGGTACGTGTACGACACGGCCAGAAAAGGCAAACACAGTAACGGCTTCTATACCAACCTTAATGGAGCCAGCCCCCAGAGGAGAGTGTAATTATGGTTTCTCTGCAGTTAGCTAGACAGTAATGCACACTGATGAAACTGCACTCTGGCCTTCTCTCTGTCATACACAGGGGGTCCTGGTTGAGGGCTCCATTATAGTAATTTGTATGGTTCTCTCCCACTTCCACTCTTTTTTCTTCTCTGACACAGAAGCCATACATAATGTCAGACTTCGCTTCTGACAAAGCCTGCCAGTCTGACACATTTTCATCAACTAATATCTTTGATCGAAAAAAGGCTTCAGTGTTAAAAATAAAACTAACAGATGTGCCAAGTTCTCTCACAGATGTGACATAATGTCTGACACATTTGCTTCATTTATAATGAAATTACACATAAGTACAGACTTGCAGCCAAACATAGATTACAAGAGTGACTGCAGTGGCTGCCAAAAGAAAACAAAGCCTTCAGTAATCCTTTTATACTGACTCCTCTGTGCTTCTTCAGTCCGGAGATGACAGTAGTCTGGGATTGTACATCATCCCAGATGAGCTCATGATGCATTTGCTTTTTTGTATGTGTTGTTTAAACATAAAAAGGATCAAATGATAACAAGTGCAAAGTACACTTAAAATGAGCCTTTGCTGCCATTAGGAAGTAGGACAAGTGACATTAAAAAAAACAACCTTACGCTTCTTATTCAGTTGGACAGTTTGAAACTTTTCTGTGTGAAGGAGCTATGCAGTTTTGCAAAAATATCAACATGGTCTAGCAACCTCTGCAAATGTTACTTGTATTTTTTATACATTCCACAAATATAAGCTATGTTTTGGCCATTGTACATATTGTATTGCACTTACACAAGGTTTACGTCACTGCCTAATGGGTGCTCTATTAGCAATGTTACCAGTTGTGTCCTAATATATTCTGTAAATTCATAGATCAGCCTTAGCAATTACAGAAAGCTGATGCTGCTCTTCCTGTTAATAAATGGATGAACTAATAATTAATGGGTTATGACTGGGTCTGTCTTGCTTTAGTAATTAGGTAGTGTTGAAACGTTCTGGGATGCTACTGTAATTCTAATAATAGGTCACTTAAGGCTAAAGAACAAGTCTAATAGTGACGACTGACCAGAGCCTCATAAGGCAAAACACCTGCAGCAGAGTCTCACTATCATGTCTTCCTCTTCTTCTTTGGCGCAGTGTAGTTGGTGGTGCGATGCTCCATTCTGTCATATTTATCATGGCCTTCCCTGGGGAGATAATGGAGAGTGGATTGATAATTCATCAAACTAAATACTTTATATTCATGCTGCTTAACAGGATGGCAGCAGCCTGCCTACAATTTTTCTGGGTCATGGTATGCATTCCAAATCACAGGCATCTTTCTTGGGCACCAGAAGAAGATTTCCATGCAAGGCTCTACTGCGAGTCGAGACCCAGAAGTCTCATTGTGCTTATAAAAACCCATGTATGCCATGCTACCTGAAGCAGCGGTTGCAGTAGAGGTCTCCATCACAGGTGTGACAGCGAAGGGTGGCGTCTTGGTTGCAGATGCAGCACCATGGAAGCTCTTCGTCATCACTGTCTGATGGTGGATGTGCTACAGCAGCTGGAACAACTCTGCTCTTGTGTGCTGGAGTCTTTAAAACAAATCAGATGAGGAAGCATTTAAATTTTTTGAACTCAAATAGCTTAAAAAAATTAGTAATGTGTATTTTGAGTGTTATTTTGTACCGGTTTCTTAGAACCTTTTTTCTTCTCAGTGTTCTTTGGGCCACTAGCTTCGAAAGGTATGTTGTAGCCACTGGCCTCATCCAATGCAGCTTCTTCTGAGAGCTGGAACCAAAATCAGCAATAACCTTAAAACATGTCTGCAGTACACATTACAAATGCATAAAATGGAAAAATAGCAGCCCCTTGTGGCCGCTCTGACCCGCCTAAGTTAGTTCACAGTGGTCTTTAAAAGTGTAATACATATACTGTAACAAATGAAGTATGCGCAAATCATTATCATCTACATTCTACTGTAAGGGTTCTTTTGCCTTAAATCCCACACCTGTTTCAAAACTCTCATCACAGCTTCTTCCTCAGTTTCCTCATCACTGTCAGGATGTTGGAAGTCCTCTGCAGTAACTATAAGTAAGATACAATAATGACAATTTGTGATACATGAACATTCTAACATTTCTATAATGGCCACAATGTTTACAATGAAAGGTCTTATCATACTAGAATAGAATAGAATATCCTTCATTTGTCCCACAGGGGGAAATTTGCAATTATTTTTTGACATTCCGATGGAAAACTACGCATAAAAGTTAAGGTTAAGAGACTTGTGTGCCAATAACTCTGTATGTTATGCACCTTTGTCTGGGTCTTGCCCCTTCAGCTGTGCCAGTCTCTTGGCCATGCTGAGAATCTGGTCCTGTGAATGGCGCTCCTTCCTCAGCTCCTCCATAGCCTCCTCTAGCAGATGGGCTTTCTCAGCCTCCAGCTGCTTGACTGCACCCTGGTTCTCCTCTAAATTCTCGTCTAATGTTTCCCCTTCCCCCTTGTTGAGATCATTCATACGGCCATCTACTCCTGCAGAGAATAGAACAGGTTTCAGTACATTTAGGAGAGCAACACAGTGGCTGATTTTGGTGTCGGGACGCTACAATAAAATCAGTATGACTGTGTAAAACTATGAAACGACTGCATCGTTAAGAACTGACTGAATGTGGACGGAATCAGTGAGACAAGTAATATCTTACTGCATTCAGGATTTGATTGCTGGTTGTCAATGGCAACTTCTTCTGTCATGCGAGTTATCAAATCATTGGCTTGTTCTGTCTGAGTCCGGCTATCTGGAGGCTGATGTACCTGTACAGATGAGCACATACACTTGTAACCAATTACAGAACAGCTCTTTGTCATGCAGTTTCTTTTAAATAACACCAAACATACTTGAAGCTCTCACTGAGCTGCACGTTAACTCTTGGGACATTACAAACAAGTCTTGTTTGTAACATCCACGGGGGTTACAATACTAGTAGAGTAGAACAGGACTTAGCTCACAGGCGGAGGAGCTTGAGAAGGTGGGGAGAGACCCCGTAAAGCTGCTAAACGGTCCTCCATCTCTGCTGCAGAAGGTACTGGCTGACTGGGAGCTTTTAGAGCAGCAAGGCGAGACTCAAGATCTTTCTCAGAGGGGACAGACTCTGAAGAAAAGGTGAGATCTTATAATAGCTTTATGCAAAAAGAAAGAAGGTTATTACTACATTTGTCACATAGAATCAAAATGATAGCTGCCACAAAAACTCATTCCATTACTTGGTGTCGTGTCTTCTTTGAGCTTTTGAAGTCTTTCAGCAATAGCTCGATCTTCTTTACTCAGGCCTTTGGTTGGCAGATGGGCTGCTTTGCTGTTTCTACTCCCTCCATGGACAACGGGCTGTGTTGACTGTCCCTGCTGTTTCGCCTCGAATGCAGCAACCCGTCTAGGAAGGACACATGACGTTTAGATATTATGACTCAGCTGTACTGAAAGCGTGGAACTGGATCAAATTTCATTATATACTGACTTTTTGTAATTTTCAGGAGGGGACCATTTTCCAGCATTGTTTGGAGACTCCCCACTAACAATGAGGAAAGGAAAACAGGCATTTAGCTTTAAAGCTTATTATCTGCAGTTTTTTTTTACACTAATATTTTCAGTATAGTTTGTGCATTACCTTGTCAGATTACCATGGCACTGCTTGCAGACCTTCTGCTGGGTGTTGCCACAGCGAGGCACCACAGCACTGAAAGTCAAACAGCTGGAGCAGAAGGAGCGGCCGCAATTCTTACAGCCCAGCTATGAGGACATTACAGCGTAAAGCACACAGTATGCTCTCCTTTAAACCTTTTGTGTACATCTGTGTGAGTTATATTAGCCAGCGATGCCTTACCTCCTTCTTGAAGAGACTAAACTTTGACGCACAACAATAGCAACGACTGTCCATACCGACACGCGAGACACCGAGTCATGAGACAGGCAATTTTCGTATGACTGATGCTGCTGTAGCGGCTAAATCTATATGAAAAATCAACTCAGTGAAGAGTTATTTAGCAGCTAGCTACCTATTTTCAGGTTGCTACAATCAAAACAGGAACCAACCCGGAAGGCGTGCTGTGACGTCAGTTAGCGGTTTCCTGTTTCTCAGTCGTCCAATCAGATTTCTCCAAATTGTCTCGCGGTTCTAGTTCAAAACACTGAGCCGTTGAATAGTCCTCCTGCAGCAACGGCAGACCTGCGACTGTCTGGAAAAGAGACAAAGCAGCTGTGTAAGTGTTATGGAAAATCATCATTTTGTAGATTAACAGATTTGCTTCATATACGATAAAGTGTATACGGTATGTTAGGCTAACAATGTATGGCGAGCTAAAGCTAATATTAGCTAGCTAATACGTTAGCTATCGCCCCACGTTAGTCCCCTCCTAACGTTAGTAACCAGCTCATACAGTGGAAACGTCAGTTGTCCTTTAGTCATACATGTGCGATGATAGCTACAGCAAATAGTACGTTGTTTCTATCACTTTCCTATGTATTCTTTTAATTCTTAGAGGTATTAATTCATGTTAGACCAAAATTCAGATTCATATTTTTTTTAGACATGCTCGTATTGTTACAATTTACTGTTACATGGTCTTTGTGCTCATACCCTTGTGTTGTCACTTATATCACCGTAGTATAATATGATTCCCATGACCTGATTACAATTCAGTCTGCGTCCTTTATTTAATGCGTGGAAGTATATATATATATATATATATATATATATATATATATATATATATATATATATATATATATATATATATATATATATATACACACATATATATGTGTGTGTGTGTGTGTGTTTGAGAGAGGGAGAGAGATTATTTATAGATTAATTATAATATATGCGCTACTGTTCAAAAGTTTGGGGTCACCCAGGCAATTTCATGTTATCCATGAAAACACACACTTTCATTCATGTGTTAACATAATTGCACAAGGGTTTTCTAATCATCAGTTAACCTTTCAACACCATTAGCTAACACAATGTACCATTAGACCTATGTAGATATTCCATTAAAAAACAGTTGTTTCCAGCTAGAATAGTCATTTACCACATTAACAATGTCTAGACTGTATTTCTGAATTTAATCTTATCTTCACTGAAAAAAAATGCTTTTCTTTCAAAAATAAGGACATTTCTAATTGACCCCCATTTTTTTTAAACAGTAGTATATGTATATGAGGAGGATGCAATTCAAAACAATGACATATGGTTATAAAGTATGTACACTGATGAAAATATAAATCAGAAAAGTCAAAAATCTGCATATTGTAGAAGCCCAACCTGGAGAATGTTTGCCATTTTTCTCAGACAAATCACTTAAAATCACTTGAACTGTTTCTTATAATAAAGCATGAATTGAATAACATACATGTTATTCTACGATGAGATTATCAGTGTAGACAAGGGCCAGTGTAACTAGATACTTTAGTGCAAAATGAGCACTAAAAAACAAACTGCTGATGACTTACATCTGTGTCTGTGGTGTGTGTCTGTAGGAATCTGTTTTTCATTTCCACAATGGCAGAAGGAGGAGATGTGGAATGGGAGCTAAGCAAAGAAAACATCCAGCCACTGCGACGAGGCAGAGCCATATCTGCGTTACATCAAGCACTCAGTCAACAGGACGGACCCACGTCTGCAATCAACCAACAGAGACAGTATGAATGATCTTTTAAAGACACCCTACCTAGTAAATATATCATGAACAAAATAGCCTTTACTGAGTATGTACGCCTTAGAAATGCAGTGTACCACTGACAGTCTTGCCCGTTTATACGTAGCAAACCTAAGGAACAAATGTCAACTTTAAGATTGGCCTATCTAATCTAACATTACCAACATGTTATTAGATGTGTGATAAATCAATCAAGCCATAGGCTCATATATCTGTTACTGTTATGTTATCACCAGTGTACAGAACAATACATACAATATAGAAATGCAAAAATACGTATTTTCACTAAAATTTTCATTTATTGCAAAGCTAAATGAATAGCTTTCCCTTTTGTTTCTCCAGGGTCTTTGAGTCTGAGCTGCGCATGTATGACGGAGATGATCCGCTTGGTGTTTGGGATCGGTACGTTAAGTGTTTAAATGGCAAAGTGCATTTATAAACGATGCTCTTGAATCTCTCCCTAATCCTAACATGGTTCTGTTTTTACAGGTATATTAAGTGGACAGAGCAAACCTTCCCTCAGGGAGGAAAGGAGAGCAACCTTGCCACATTGTTGGAACGAGTTGTGACCAGATTCACAGAAGAGAAAAGTTACCACAATGACCCTCGCTATGTTGAGCTCTGGATCAAATTTGTACGTGCTGTAGCTTAACCTCTGACTAATTCTGTTACTTTGACAAACTAATGCAACAGTAATAACTTTTACCATACATGTGTATTTTATATAATCAGGCAGAACACTGCCCGGAGCCCTTGGACATTTACAGGTACATGCAAGCCCAGGGAATAGGAGTGACACAGGCATCCTTGTACATCGCTTGGTCTGAGGAGTATGAGAATCAGGGCAACTATCGCAAAGCAGATATGGTCTATCAAGAGGGATTCAAGAAATATGCTGAGCCTCAGGATAAGCTGCTCCAGTTTCACAAGTATGGATCCATCGCATGTAGTTTTAGAACGAATACAATTAATTCTCCACTCTAACAATTGTATCATAATCAAAATTTTCTCTATCGATATTCATAGGGCTCTGCAGGCACGCGTGTCCCGACATGTGATGATGAACGTGGAAGAAGACAATAGTGATGATGAGCTTAAACAACCTGAGAGAGTTTCTCTAGCTGACCTCAAGCATCGAGGGAAGAAAAAGGCCATCGCCCCCGTCAACAGAACCGGTCCAGCAATCAGAAGTAAGCCCACAAATACAAATAGAAATCTGTTTTGAAATGCTCAGCTGATATTACCAGTGCTCCAACAACTTTAAACGTCAGCATTCATTTTTGAAAAATTATGCTTAATTTTCATTTTGATCATTTTGTGAGCAGATATTTCTGGAGGCCTGCAGTCACAGGGCGCTCCTGTCCTGGGCAATGCTTCAAACAGTCGGTTGGTGATCTTTGATGAAAACAAAACTGAAAGCGCCAGTTCATCAGAGTCAAAGTTGGAATCTTGGGTCGCTCCTCCCACATCTAGGGCAAAGGAGAATGAGCAGAGGCCTGAAAGATGGTGCGATGTCAAGGTATGACATAATGAGATCTTTGTCAGTTGAATTAATGCGTATTGTAAAATGAAGCATTGGCAGGTTTTTAAAATTCCTTGTTTTCTCTGTTTCATCATCATAGATGCCTCAGAAGTCAAAATTTGGACATACTATTATGGCTCCACCTCCTCCTAAACCCACTTTCCAACCATTTGTTGAGGAGTCAGACCAGCCTCCAACGATGTGAGTTACCACAAGAATCTCACTTTCATCGGAATGTTTGTCTCATTTTCTATATTTGCTAATAAAAAGTCGCATATTGCTGAAATTGTTGACTGAAATGAACGGTTTTCACGGTTGATACATAGCTAGATAGATAGATAGATAGATAGATAGATAGATAGATAGATAGATAGATAGATAGATAGATAGATAGATAGATAGATAGATAGATAGATAGATAGATAGATAGATAGATAGATACTTTATTAATCCCAAGGGAAATTCAAATTGTACGTTAAATAAAAGTAAGTGCATCATTGTGTCTCTCCCTCAGGACTCCATGTAAGATCAATCCGGCAGTGAACACAGTTTTATCAGCGCGTAAGCCGAGCAGAGAGGAAACTCCTCTCAAGAGACTCCAGGACCATCATCAGCAACAGAAGGAGGCAGAATCGGGAAAACTGCAGGAGCAGGGCATGTACTGTAAAGAGCTGCTGCTCAGTGGCGCCACTGAATTCTGCTTTGAAGAACTACGTGCTGAACGCTTCTTCAAAAAGATGTCACAGCAGCCTCCAGAAGTCAGAAATCAAGAGGATGAAGCTACTGCCAGTGCTGCAGCAGAAGACTGAGTTTGTTCCTTTAATGATTTTTTTTTTTACATTTGTTTTGACAAGATTTTATGGCAAGTATCATGTAAAGACTTTATATGTTTGTTGTCAGGATGTAAATATTGTCATGGCGCATGAGTTACTGAGAAGAGTAAAAAGACAAAGGAGTGAAGCTTTTTGGAAATCTTTTGAACTAAAGACACTATTTTTAAATGTTTTGGACTCAATAAACATACTTTGGAGCAAATATTGGGATGCATAATAAACACAATTTGGAATAAACATCTACACCACCTCATATAAACAGAAAAGACTTAGAGTAGCAGTTTTAGGGCTGCTTGATATTATAGATATTTATATATTCATGTATGTTCATACTAAACCACTACTCAAGTCACTAACATTTGTTCATAATTTCCATTATAGTCCATTTGTCTATCTTCTCAGTTGCATTGTCCTTAAGAACAGTGTGCTCCCTTCTTTAACTTTTTGTGTTCATTATTTGATCAGCAGTTTTTTTTTCTATACAATTCCAACACAGTCAAAAAAGGGTTTCAGTGAGGATTTATGTCTCAGTCTGTTAAAAAAAAACCTCTTCTTGTGCATGTGTCATTGATGTTCTATAAACCTGTTAAAACATCTTGCTGTTGACTTGTCCAGAGACTGTGGAGGAGGGGTGTTGTAGTAATGCTCTGTCAGCAGGGGGCATGCAAGGGGAAGCATGGATTGTACTCCAGGTAATGGTGTCTGGATTGTTAATGGGGTGCAAGAACAATTTAGTGCTGAGTGGAATCTGTTGCTGCAGGTTCAGAGACACTGGTGAGTTAAAATAAGAACAATACCCATTTGAAAGGTTAAATGACCTACATATTTATCCTAATAAACTATCTCGCTGCAGGGCCTCTTGTACAACACTTGCTGGACATGAGACTTAGGAGCAGATGTTGCACTTAGCTCAACAATGTTAATCATTGTCCTGGAGAGGTTACCCAGAAGGCCACTGGCTAAAGTGGTGGAACTACACCTAAACCTAATCTAGTGTGATGATGGGGTCCACTTCACACACAGACAGCTCGCAGGCCAGACATTGATGAATGGCTGGAAGACGGTTGGTTTTGGCTCATTAGCAAGTGAAATCCACAGTTTGCAGCTGCGGGCAGAGCAGGCCTTGGTTATCCCCAAGAGGCCACTGTTCTGATGTATGGCACAGAGTGGTGCTGCTTTCACATGCATGTGGATCACAGGAGGAGCAGACTCTAATCTCACACCGGTAATATGACACTGCCAGCCAAGATCATCCAAAATAGTAATTTCCCATACTGTCTACTTAAGTTTTCCATAGAGCTCAGAGTACCAGGAATTCAGTGATAAATGATAGGCAACATGATGCACCTCCATCATAATAACACAGCATAACTACACCATAATGCATCCTCTATGGTGCGCTATTTGACATGACTTATTAAAAGCTCATCTCATGAAAGCAAGCAGCCAGCGCTTCAGACAGAAAATCCATAGCTCTCTGTTACTGCACTGGAGCAATGGTACAAGCAGAGCTACATTTCCTTAATGTGCTGCAGACAGGCTCTCAGAGAAGAGCTTTTGTCCTGTGACAGCCAAGAACACTCAGGCACCATGTGGGCCGTGTTTACAGTCAGCGCTCTTAACCTATTTGTGCGTTTTGTATTTACATGCACCAGTTAACAGAAAGATGAGCCTTTGCCTCACTTAGAAGTCTTTGGTAGATGTTTTTGCCCAGGCACAGAGGTGAACTGCACTTGGATGCTCAGGTATGGAGATGGAAAAGCCTGCAAAAGTGCAAATAAAACAAAAAAATCACTATCTGTCCATAAAAAACTAAGACCAGGCAAAAGAAGCACACAATATATAGTATGTCTGAGTGCACATAAATACAGTTTTTTCCAAGCCTTACTTTCAAATCTGAACAGACACATGAGATAGAAACACATAGAACACAAACAGTCTTTGAGACAGAATTCAACTAGCAACTTTAGGTACACATTAGAGCTGTTCTTGCATGGATGCAGAATCTTCACACCAAAGTTGAACCCTTGACCCATGAATAACTGCTATTATAAACATCCTTCCAGCCTGAACAAACATATACGAAAATCATCTATAACATGTAAACATCGAAAACTTGAGAACCACTGAACATGTTTTTATTATATGAAAAGCTCATGCTTTATGCCGGAGTTGAACCAGCGACCTAGAAATAGCTGTCAGCCATCAGTCCTCCACTCTACTAACCAAACCAAATCTGTGGAACATGTGACAGCTGAACATGTTTTAAATACATACTTTTGAATCCTGTTGTACTTCAAAAAGTATTTGAATGCTTAGATTACAATAGAATAACACAGAGGTCCAAGTGCAATATTAACTTGCAGCCCTCAAGTATACCACAAACATTAGATGTTCAACAACAATATGAATGGAGGAACAAGAAGCAAACCTCAGTGTTCACAGTGTAGTGGTTAGCACAGGTGCCTCAAAGGTAGAAAGTCATTGGTTCCAGTCCATAATTAGGAAGATAGATGGGTAGACAGACAGGTAAGTAGACATCCGGGTAAATCGGTAGGTAGTAAGAACAGCAAGAACCCGAAGAAAAGTAAGACCTGTAAGACATGGAAGAAAATTAAGATCTGGAAAAGCAGTAAGACTCATAAGACCCAGAAGGAATAAGATCTGTAAGAAAATAACATCCTGTGGACTGATGAGTCAACGGTGGAACTTGTTGGAAGACATGGGTCTGTTACATCTGGTGTAAAGCTAATACTGCATTCCACAGGAAGAGCATGATACCAGCAGTGAAACATGGTGGTGGTAGTGTGATGGTGTAGGACTGCTTTTCTTCCACTGGACGACTTGTCATAATTGATGGAGCCATGAATTCTGCTTTCTATCAGAAAATCCTCCTGGCGAATACCCACCATCAGTTCATGACCTGAAGCTCAACACAAACGGTTCATACAGCATGACAATGACCAAAAGTACACAAGCCGGTCCAACTCTGAATGGCACAAATAAAACAAAATCAAGGTTTTGGAGTGGACGTGTCAAGACTTGGACTTGAATCCAATTGAGATGCTGTGGCAAGACCTTAAAAGGACAGTTCATGCTCGAAAACCATCTAATATAGCCAACTTTAAACAATTCTGAAGAGGACGGTGGGCTGAAATTCCTCCATGGAAACGTAAAAGACAGACCACAAGCTATCACAAACATTTAACTTCAGTTGTTGCTGCCAAGGGTTGCCCAACCAGTTATTAGGTTTAAAGGAGCAATTACTTTTTTTCACAGGGATATATAGATTTTCAATAAAAATTTTCACCATTTAAAAATTTTATTTTGTGTTTTGTAGGTAATCTCTGTCTAATACTGAATAAATATTAGTTTGATGATGTGGAACTTTTAAGTGTGAGAAATATGCAAAAATAGAAGACATCAGGAATCACAGCACAGTGCTGTGATATAATTCAGACTAACAGTCCCATATGTCTGAGTTGCTATTGAATATTTTTGATTTACTGTATAAAAAGTCCCTATGATAGGCTGGTGACCTATCCAGGGTGTCCCCTGCCTTCTCCCTAAGTCAGCTAGGATAGACTCCAGCCCCTTCGTGACCCTAATGAGGATTAAGCAGTGTATAGATAATGGATGGGTGTTCTATAAATTTGCAGTTTCACCATTTTTACTTAAATTCCACAGTCTGACAGAGGCCACCATCTTATACATAGTCGTGACTTATTTTCTCCTAATTCTGATTTTCTGTTTTATGACTCTAATAAACAATCCCATTACTTTGAATGATGGCATATTCTTGACTTTCTACATTTGACTGAGCATATTGCAGTTTTCACTTTATAAGCCAGGATTGGGGCCTTTTATCTCATAACTATGACTTAGAATGCCATGCACATTTTTAAAAACTTTTTTTTTTTTAAAATCATTAACTTTCAGCATTATTGTTTAATCTTTGGCAGATCAGGCTGCCATATATAACATTATTTCTGAGCAAGCAAATGAATGACAAACTTTGACTATATTTCTACTACAGCTCTGTCACACTTATAAAATTAAATTGGATTTGTGGGTCATCTGGGAGTGTCAGTGGATTGTAACAAGAAACCACATTTGCTGCAGCTTTTTCGACTGAGCCCCGACACCCTACAGTGAAATCCTCACCCATTCATCCTAAACATTAGAATTAATTGAAATGGAAACAGTTAAGGTGGTATCGCTTATGCATGTGCTGGCCTTTGATTTTAATGACACTGTGGTTTAAGACTGGCATTGTCCTTGTAAGTCCTTTTTTACATGACAAGATGTTCTTCCCTAATAGGGAGTCAGTTTTCAGGGGAGATGAAGCTGACAAACAGCTTAAATTAACTCTCGTGATCAACGATAATTTTAGTTACAATGTCTTTTTTGTGTGTCACACTCTTAAAATAGTCTTCACTACAAAGACAATATACAAGATATATAGCTAACATGTCCCACACACTCTCACCAGAGGAAAAAGAACAAATAGATTGACTTTATTTCATCTTCAAATCAAGAGGAATATTTAATAGTGCAACAGCATTTTAGAGAAGAAGGACAAGAGACATAGTCTTGAAAAAGCGCAGAAAATAGTTTCTGGAGCACTGAGCTTTGTCATGACAGCAGGCTGGAGTGTTTCATTTATTGACCTTTTGACCTATATAGCTCTCCTTCAGACTGACCAAACAGAGATAAGTTTGAACTCAGATAGCCTGGACAAAGAGGAGCATTTTGGTGATAGATTCCTCACAGCTCTGAACTCAGAAGACAATCAGGAAAATAAGTCATGCGAGGCGGTAAAATACAGCCAAGCCAATAAATATCTGTGACAATAATGCTGACAAGTAAGAGTGAAAGAGAAGGAGGGGTCATTTCTGCCATACCCCCAACAGGAGAATCTGTCATTGTTATGCAGATTGGTTCAGTGGGGCTTTTTTTCACTTGACTTTATTTGATGCACAGGGAGGAACATCATTATTTAAGCTTGTTATAGTGCCTTTGCAAGCTCCTCTCGTATCAGAATGCCATGTATTACATATATGCCCTAAATCTGGCTCGCTCTTGCTGACAATTTCTGCATGACTTGACCCTAATACATTTTCCTGCTTTGTGTCTGTTCTTAGCTGCTGTATAAATTATTCAGGAAATGATTGTGGTGAAAAGAGAGGGGAACGTTTCACTCAAACGATGAGGATGCCGGATCAGATGTAGGACTGGGGGCAGTGCTGTGACTTCAGCTTCTTCATCCACAGAAGGTTTTTGGGTCACAATAGACTCAAAAAAAAAAGATATTGCAGGAGTCTCCAGAAATAGTCCCACGCCCCTTTTTATTACACACATCCGAATACAATACAAAACCCCTCCTGCCATCTGCTGTCCCTGCCTTTCTATGGATAATGCATTTGACTGAACAGTAGCACACTGGGTGAACAGCACCCTCGTGTTCTCATGTCACCCACATTACGTGTGAAGGAGGCAGAGGGAGGTGGAGGGATGAAAGGTATCCCAGGTGATGAGGTGTAGAGGAGCTCTCCTTTCCTTACAGTCATTGGAAACCGGCTTACACGCACAGACACATGCACGGGCTGCTATCAGTTCTTTTGCAGCCCAATGAGAGAGTGGGAGGAGGCAGGGAAGGAGGGAAGTGATAAAGAGAGAGAGAGAGAGAGAGAGAGAGAGAGAGGGAGGTGGGAGGGAGAGTGTCTGGAAGAGAGCGAGCCTGAGAAGGAGAGGGAGAGCAGGGGAGGGGGGTGGATGGAAGGAGCTCTACGGGGCCGTGATATTCTCTCCTCCTGGATGCTGCCTTTTCCTCTTTCATGGCTTTGTCCCTCCTTTGTACGGTCACCCTCGCGTCCCCGGGAGCGGGCACCGGCACACCGACCAGCACTCAGCCACGGAGCCGGGGATGAATCAGCCCCAACAAAGAGCCTTTGAGATGGCAGTGTGTGCTTCTGCCTGGAGGGAGGAACGCATCAGGCTTTCCCAGGCAAGCGGCAGCCTGCAGTGTGCTCTCGCTTGAGAGCCAGCCCTCCTCCTCTTCCTCCTCCTCCTCCTCCTCCTCCTCGTCGTTTGTGTGTATGAGAGAGAGCAAGCGTGTATGTCCGTGTGTGAGAGTGCGTGAATGCGAGTGTATAACAGTGTATGTGAGTGTGTATGTGTAACACTTTCAATCCTTCCTGGAGGAGAGAGGCTCTCCTCTTCGCTGGACAGCAAGGTAAGAGGGGAATGACTGATTTATTTATTTTTTCCTCCCTCTGACAATCTAACAACGGTTTATCCCCTCCAGAGCCCAGTTTCCTCTCTCCACGGCGAGGAGAGTGGGATAAAGAGGGGGAGGTGGGGGATAATAAAAAAAAAGGGAAAAGATGCTTAGCGTCATTGATAAAGAGCAGGCTATGTGTGTGCCATCGGTAGGCATCGTCCGTTGGTGGAGGAAGAGAAGGAGGAGGAGGAGGTGGAGAGGCTGTGAGGAGAATGCAGTGCAGCCAGGTGCGGATCTGAGACAGAAAGGGAGAAAAGGGGGGAAGAAGACCGAGAGGGTTGTTGGATGTATTCAGTGATGGACTGCATCTCAAAAGAGGAGCTTTCACCTCCTGCTCACCCCTCCTCCTCAAAATCCCAACATCCTCTTGTCTCCCTCCGATTCCATCGCTTCTGTCTTAAACCTCTATGTCAAAGAAAAGGATACAGCGTTCTCTAAGATGCTTGCCTTTCTCAAGATGGATCACACTTGACAGATACAGACTTTGGCATCACTGTGGGCACAGTGAACAGACGCTTCCTGTTTTTACCACTGTGTATTCTAGTGTAGGCTGAGCTCTCAGGTGATCTCTTAGGCTACTGTACACTTCACTAGATGGATGCTGTGGGAGAATAGGCACAGGAGTAGGACACTGACATGTGACATTATTTTCTGAATATTTAGAAAACCTGTTGTACAAGTGCATGCATAAACATGGGAGAAATGTGGTCCATACTGTAGAAAACAGGCCTGTAAATTCTCTCTGTTAGTGTCCTTATTAGGTGCTAAATCCCCAGTGAAAATCAATCTAAGGCTAAGGTGTTTTAAGGAAGAGTATAGATTTCAGTTTTAGTCCAATGCTTTAGCATCACCATTGCACTCATTCTTATTGACAGCATCACAGCGTTCATTCACTTGCTACCAAAAACTACTCTTGACCCTGTTAAGAGTTGCAGCCGATGTTATCCCTGCATGTACCATCCTAAAAAACAACACCGGGGATGATTTGCTCAATGACATTTTGGAGTCATAACAACTTGTACATTCAGTAGCAATCGGTGCAGTCTGCTGATTATAGGTTTTGTTGGTGCATTTTATAAATGCGATGGTGACGTAACCGAGACTCTGCAAATAACAGCCATGTGTTTGTGTCTCAGGTTACTAATTGATATTCAAGGAGGAGGAGGAAGAGGGAGGAAAAGGGTAGAGGAGGTGACAGAGAAGGTCTCTTTGGTGCATGACTACACACACATTTACACACACACACACATTTACACACACACACACACACACACACACACACACACACACACACACACACACACACACACACACACACACACACACACACACACACACACACACACACACACACACACACACACACACACACACACACACACACACACACACACACGCAGCTGGACATGTGCTTCACTGAGGATGTTGCATGAACTCCAGTGTCTTCCGATAGTTTTACGGAGCCTGTCCCGTCACCCATTCTGCTTACATACTCAGTGAAACACAGACAGACAGGCAGCTCAGACCATGGCACATGTAGCGGGACGTTGACGGGACAGGTAGTGGTAGGGACTTCTCAGTGGTACACCTGGTGTGTTCATGATTGTTTTCAGGAGTGTTCATGTCAGCCGAAGGAAAGGAAAGCGTGTGTTACCAGCTTAGCGTCGCCACCAGTCACAAGGCGTCAAGCACTCAGGATTAAAAAAACCTCAGAGTCCCATTTAGAACAGCATGACATGAACCCCTTCTTTTTTTGGGCTGAAACAGCACCCATGCTGGGTGACAGAGAAGGGCGATAGAGTTAGTGCAGATTGATACCACAAAGGAATCTGAGGTTAAAAATGGTGAGTGCTTTGTCCCTGAGAGACACACGCTGAGGCCTTGGCTGAAAAAAATATAAATCAAAGCTTTCATAAGCACATGCGCGTACTGTAAAGCTTGCACCGAGTCCCAGTGCATCAATAAATTAGACCCAAGAGAGAAGAGTCAAGCTCATGCCATTGGTCCATCCCGATCATATGTCTCTATCAGCACAGCGTCAAATTGTTCAAAGCACTTGTGAGAGCCAAGAGGATCTTTAATTAAACAGAGTGTTGGTCAGTGCTGCATTTCCTTTCTCTCCAGCCCAGAGTATACATATTGTTGCATGGAGAAGCGCACTTCCTAACTTCAGACTGTGTTTTTCTAGTGATGTGTCAGCCTCCGAATAAGAGCCCATAAACGCCCCAGGACACTACAAGTGTTGCTTTTACAATGTCATTATGTTAAGGTGTTTGGAGTAGATAGTAGACTAGAGCTTTTTACTGCGCATTAATATCCACACTGCTCGCTGCAGGGCAGAACAAACTAGTTTTCATGTCCATTTTCTCATCTGGGAGAATCAGTGCCATGATGTCAGGTGACAGAATGATGTATGCACTCTGTTGATGTAACTGTCGTGTCCTGAAATCCCCTTTACTGAGGCTTGTTTACTGCAGAAAAGCTGCCCGAGACGATGGAGAAAAGAGGTTACATCCTCAGAGCTGAGAGGGCTGCTATCAGCATCACTGGGCCACTAAATCAGACAAAAACACATGCGAACATCAATTTCCAAAGACAGCTTCAATTCTATATCCATCTATTCAGCATCCTTATTATTTTCCCTCTTGTCCTCTTGCTTTCTTCGTCCTCTCTTTTTCTGTCACTACAGCTGAGTGTCCAGACTCTCCTTTCCTCCCCCACTCTTACTCCTGTCCTGACCTCTCATTTCTTGTTTCCTCCTGTCAATATTAACTCAGGACTGGTGTTCACTCCTGCGCAGATGTCTGTCCTTGAAGAGTCGACAGCCCACGTTGTTGGGCACGGCCGTTATATTTTACTATGTGCCTCCAGTCTTCGGGCCTTTGCTTACTCATACAGAGCATTAGGAAATGACAGACAAGCTTTTTGATCGCTTAGTTTCTCATAATCGCAGTGCTTGGTGACTATTTCTGACTTGCCTGACTTCATGCGGAGATTTGAGTGAAAGCCTGCATGTGACGCATAGCTGCGAGTAATGTGGCATTTGAAATACCCCAAGATATGTCACTATCAATGAACTGTCTGTGTGAATGTGGGTCATCCTTGCTTAATGTCCAATTTTACAACCTAAAACTTATTGCAGAATATGAATATAATCAACCATTTCATTCAATATCATTATCATCCAAGTCATTTTTTTTAGTACCATATGCACATGGTCTGCAAGCTGACTTTCTTCCTACTGTTGATATGCTGTATACTCAAACTAGTCCATAACATTCAGTTCACATGCCCTTGGGTATGCTCTACATTGTGTCCTTACCCCTGAGTGAAGCTTTTATCAGGCATACAGTTACATCAAGGACTGAGAAAGTTGTTGTTTGACCACTTTAGGAAAAAACTGGCACAGTTTGTGTATACCTGCAATTTCCTTTGTGCCCCTGACTCTGAGTGAAAGCACTGGAAAGGGAAAGTCAGAAGATCACCAAAGATGGAGAGCCTAAATATCTGGAAAAAAAACATATAGTTGGTATTTTAGTCTTGACTGAAGTGCTGGAAAGCTTAATACTGCCATCTCCAGAGCCATACTACTAGCATGGCTAAATAACAAAGCAGTGCAATGGATGACTATACAGTAGAAGATGCGTGACGCTCTCCAACTTTCCTCATATTCCAAGTGCTTTGTCGTGCATGCTGTATCAGACCACTTGCATGAAATATGCATGGCGGCATCATGCTATTCCATGTCGCTGGATGCAGCTTATTACATCACATGTCATCTCCTATTGGCAATCCTTCCATATCTGCAGAGGTGACTTCAAAGAGAAAGCAGACATCAACTGAAATCATAAACACTGCTATTGTACTGTCCAGTCACGTCCAGTGCCTTGTACCTTTTTTGTGCCCTCCAATGGTGTGTGTGTATGTGTACTTTACAAAGCACAAGGAAGAGATGACCAACCAAGACCCCCCACCCCCCCTTGAGAGGCAGTCTCATTACACTCAAAGGGCAAAACGGTCATCATAATGAAGCTGATAGAAGAGCAATCTCCAAGCCCTCCACGCTGCACTGCAGAGTCCAAAAACAGCAGTTAAGACCTTGATGCTATCTATGCCGATATGGAATAGATGTTGCCCCCCTGTAATTCACTATAGCTGGATTATGCTTATACATGCATTGACAAACACAAAAAGAGGATTACCTCATCTCTCCATCGTCTCCCACCCTCACCTCATCATTTGACATGAATCCTGTGCAAAATAAACACACGTCGGGTGTGAGACAGGAGAGGGAAATGATGTGTCCTAAAATTAGATCGGTGAAGGACTGAGCACCATACTAATCCTGCGAGCACAGTCACCTGCACACTCACTACATTTCTGCATGCACGCCAACAAAAAAGATAGAAGCAGAAATCAGGGCAAATAGAAAAAAAATCATTCAACAGAGCTGGGAGCACTAACATCGAGCAAATCCAATATCTCTCTTATCTCTCGATCCCCTCCCACTCAACCACAACTCCTGCTCGGGGTGATTTGAACATGAGAGGAAGGCGAGCATGCCCTCTCCTCTTCTGTCATGTTGTCTGCGGGAAACATATGGATTGCCTGGTTGAATTTCTGCATGGCATGAGGGGCCAAGCCGCTCTGCCAGGTGAAGAAGTTCCATCCAGTCGGGGGTAAGGCTTTGATTGGATATTCATTTGAGCCTGGATTGGGATGGGATTAAGTGGTGACTTTCTGCAAAGAAATGCAGTCTCTTTGCATATTTTTCACAATTTACCCGCTTCATCATCTTTCTTCTGTGGTTTATGTTTAGTCAAACTTCACGAATACTTATTGCAAACAGCTTTTTTGCTGATTTCCTGTGTGTCCGATTTTATTTCTCAGTGACAGGATTTGTGAGTTTTTAGGTCATGCATTTGGATCTATTTAATTTGTTGCTCCCGCACAAACTTGCAGAGATGGAAATACCTAATGTAGCACAATTTTTTAGAGTGACCTCATCCTCTTTGGCTCTTCATAGCCCTGACAGCAGCTGGCTGAGTTTTGCCTCAGCACTTTGATAGATTCAAGACAAGCCACTGAGGCATAGGGTGAAGTCCCTGCAGTTTTGAGTGATGTGACCAGAAAGCGAGATTGGGCACTGTGTGAGTTCTGCTCTGTGCATACGTATTGTAGAACGGATTCGGAAATCAATAGCATATTGTTATCAAGACACTCATAAAGCTTGGCAGTCAGAGAGGTCAATGTAAGGCCAGTTGCATAGGCCAGCTGCATATGACTAAAGCTTGCAAACGAATAAGTGCATCAACTTTTTAATTCATTTCGCCCAGGCGTGAATCCACAAAGTGTGTGTTTCTGCTTGTGTCTAATATCACAGTGGCTAGTTTGTATTTCCAGTCTTCAGAGGGGGAATAGTGGTCAAGGAGGAATAATGCATACAGCGATATGTTCTGTTCTCTGCTGTTTTGAAGTGAGGAAACTTAATGAAGTACCATAAAAACCAGCTGTCCTATTTGCGCTGATATCACCCCCATTATTGCTTGCAGTGGAGGATTGTTGCAGTTTGCATTTCGCCCATGAGTAAATATTGATTGATCTGCTTGTAAAAGAATACATGAGTATAAAATGTATAAATATTTGTTCAGGCAATGCCAACATCTGCACGTTGAACAGCTATCTAAGCAGATAGCCTCTCATGTTGCACAAAGAGGAAAGAAAAAAAAAAACAACAGAGCACATACCCTTGTGTTTTGCGTTCATTTCCTCGGGCATTTGTTATTCCAAAAAGAGCCATGATTGGTGGTTAAAAGCCTTTCTGTGTGTGCACGAAGGAAACTGGGTCCCTCTCTCTCTAATATATCCAGATCTGACTCTAATCTCGGCCCCTGCTCCTCTCTCCCCACCTCCTGAGAGCCCTCACACCATAATGTCCCTGTCAGATAGAATTAAAGTCCTTCCCAGCACCACATTATGTACATAGGGAGAGCACAGAGTGATACGTTTATGCAACACTTAGCATATTAGCCTTGTGACTGAATTATCCTTGGAGGGTGACACATCTCTCCAAGCGGTTTTTCTTACCCACATCTTCTTCTCCCAACCCCACCTTCCTGTAATGAGGCAGGTTTAGCTGATGTGACCAGTGGGCCTGACCTCCTTTTCCCCCCCAGTGATGTGGCAGGGTAAGAGGCGTGGGTTAGTCGCCAATACATTTCATAACGGGCGTTGCTGATGTCGATTAGAGCCGTGCTGGTCTGAGGGTGTAGGTGGAGAGAGGAAAGGCTGCCAGCGTGATCTCCTGCTGGGTTGCGGAGGGCTGCAAAACTCATTTCCTCAGCTCCCACCATTTCACAGTGCATGATGGGAGATTGTATCTCGTACTCACAGGGCACCTTGTAGGCCTCTGCATTGGCCACATAATTCAGGACTATATTCTGCTAAAATAAATGTTAGCTAATGGCTCCACTTCATGCACCTGTTAATCATAAATTAACCCTCTGAATCCTGAGTTGTTTCTGGCCGCTTTTTGCACCTGTTACATTTTTCTTTACTGTAGGCTCATTTTTTTACTCCAATATAAAGTCCTGCACCTCAATGGAACCAGCACAACCGTGGCTAGAAGTACAGAAGTACAGTGTAGTATGACAGTTACAAGCCTGTTAAGCCTGGAATCAACATTTTCAACAGATTGCCAAATGCCTACAGGTGTTACCAGTACTAGGAAAAAATAATGGCTGTGACTATTTCATGGCTTGCATGTTCTACAGACAAGGCCTTTTTCATGCTTCTCGGCACATCAACTCCAGAAAGCTATTTCACTATGCTGAATGTATCTTCCAACAAATAGCAGACAATTTGTTCCTCTGTAAACTGTTTTTGAGCCATGCTGCATTAGTTTTTATTTATAATTAGTGTTTTATTTTCCTCTTTTGCTTTATAGTCTCTCTTTCCATTTCCTATCTGCTCTGTGTAAACACAGCCTGCAGTTTACCTGGAAACTTCCTGTCACATGACTGTTGGTCACACCTCAGTCAGTCATCACTTTTCAGTTGCACCGAGGAGCACAGACTTTTTTTATTTATTTCACAGGATCTGGTGCAAATGGTTTATTTCTGGGGTATTTTTTATGAGACATTTAGAAGTGATTTGGATAAAATATCATGATTTTATGCTTAGATTTTGTTTAATTCGCCAGTAAACCCACATGCTATACATGATTAGTTCAAGGGCTGTCAGAAAGTTAAAAACATCTGGTGATTCTTTCTGCTTTTTACAGTTTCTGGCTCTCATAAATAGTGTCATTTTGATGATTTTTCTCAAAAAAGATACATACCTTTAAAATCTGCCAATGAGGTTTGGGGTTAAAGGTCAGCCACAAAACTGAAGGATGTTTTCACACTGACAAGGACATACCTGAAAAGCCTGTAAATTTGGATCACCTGTGCTAAATTATAACAATGAAAACTGAATAAAAAGAGCAATCTGACAGTATGATCGTTTTTGCAGGTATTTGGTCCTAAACTAAAGTTAAAATGTGACCTGATCTTGCAAGGTGAAGAATCAAAGATGCAACTCTAGGAACTAAAGAAAAACTAGAAGATTATCAAAGTTAGCAGGAGTCATCATCTGATGGTCCTTGATAGACCATGATTGTCTAGACACATTTTCATGCCAAATCATCCAAAACTTATCAAGATATTTCAGTCTGGCCCAAAAGTAGCAGAGAAATCAACAGACTGGCATCAGCATCTACTTGCGTGGCTAGCTGGGATGTCCTCTGTTCTGTGAGCTACATAAAACAGTATTAATACTAATCATGAGAGTTAAATGTGAGTGATTATCTCCCAGTACAGCTGTGCAGCGGAGGAAATGAAATGTAATGTATTTAATTATTTCCCTCCACTTGAATGGAAAATGAAGCTGAACATACAGTCAGCCCAAGTCAGTGGCTCACCGAATGCAGGACCATCCATCCAGAGATTAGGAGGTTGTCCTCCCTGCAATCAAAGGCACACGACCTACTAATTAGGACGGGATATAGATGGGGTTATAGAGGAGTTATGATGGATAGCCTACATCAGCATATTTGTGTTTGTATGTATGTGTGCTCATGAATGTGTATTTGTGTGCTGTACTTGTCCTGCTAATGCACTGAAAGCCTGTGGGCGCTGGCCAACCCAGCCACGTGCTCATCAGTAAAAGGGCACAGAGAATGAATAAGCCTTAATTGACCAGATATCCTTCATTACACATGTGCTTACAAATCCATCCGCTCTCCTTGGAGCTGTTCTCAGTAGAAAGCTCGTGACAGCCAGCAAGGCAGCATGGGACATCCACATCCCAGACACAACAGAGCTTTAAGATGAGCTATTTCAATATCTTCTCCCATGTGGAAACATAATCTGTTGTCAGGTTTTATTTGACTACACCTGGTTTAGAAAGCAGAGAGCAAAGGAGAGTCATGTTTTTATCACCGTGGCAGAAAAGATTTGCTTGCATTCAAATGTCAAAGCTTACAGTTACTTTAAAATGTGTTGCATATGATGTTGAGCACAGTTTATTTTCTTTACAGGGACATTTTGAAGCAGGCAAGCTGTCGCCCTTCTGGACCTGAGGATGTTTCGCAAGAAGAAAAAGAAGAGGCCTGAGATATCAGCGCCCAAGAACTTTGAGCACCGTGTCCACACCTCGTTTGACGCCAAGCGTGGCTGTTTCGTTGGCCTGCCGACACAATGGCAGAGCCTAATAGAGAACCTGCGAAGGCCCAAACCCATGGTGGACCCTTCCAGGATCACAGAGGTGGAGCTGAGGCCAAAGAAGGTACCTTCCAGTTACCTCTTCATCGATTCCCTGATCCTACTTTACCACTAATGTATGGCACACCACAGTTTAGCTTCAGTCTCGGGGGCTAATGCGTAAAGATATGCTGATAGTTTTATCAGGGCAGAAGTATCTTTCAGTGCTGCAGAGGGATTCTGCTGTCTCAGAAAATGCCGTAATCCTCCAATGACAACGTAGAAAGCCTGCTCCCCTCCCCATCCTTTTGCTTTCTTATCTATCATGGGGCTGGGCTAATGACCCTGCTGTGTACACTGACTGTACAATGTTGAATACTCACAGGGGCCACAAGATTTATTACCCCATGCAGGCAATTAATAACAGTCCATGGTGCCTCTCCACAGATGTCAAGCAGAAGGAATAAAAACTGCAGGTACAGCAAAGGAAATGCCAGTGAGTGATAAAGCCTGCAAATCTCAGGATTTCTATGCTTCATGAGGCATAGTGCCGATGCTTTTTCTGGCTCTCTGGGAAAAAATACAGACAACACCAACATTTCATTAAATCCATGATATGATTGCGATTAGTGCTGCACAATATGAGAGCCATCATGTCAGCATTTGGGGCAGATTTTTGTGTCAAAGATTATTTCTTGATTTAAGCACAAAAGGAAGCAAGTTTGATACAAGTATAAAATAAGTAATATTATAGCATCCTCTAAAACACAATGTCTGACCGAGGCCATTATCACCTGCCATTGTCTCCTCTCAGAGAGGTGCTAGAGTAGGTGAGATGTCATCTGACCTCTACCCCCTGTGCAGATGTAATGGCACTGAGCCAAAGAAACAGGAGAGGCTGCTGGCTGACTGTGAACTGAGCATGACTCTACCTCCAGACTGACTAATAAGCAGCCATGCACTCGCTCTTACGTGAGCGCTGTTCTGGCAAAACATCTAAAGTTCATCTGATCACTTTATGTCAAGGCAAGTTTAGACCCTTTGCATGCCTGCCAACTATGCGTACCACTTGAAAGGTCTTAAGAGCAGTTATCTGTAATTTCTATAAACCTAGGAGCAGTTGTAGAGGCTCTGTCTTTGCAGTGTTCCTCTTGAAACATTTGCTTGGAATATTTGTCAGTGTAATGTCAGAGCAAGCCACTGGGAAAATGATTTAAAGTTGCTGTCTTCGCAGAATGACAAAGATGTCCTTTACAGATTCCCAAGTCTAAATTTAACTTGCCTCTGAGCAATGATTATGTCACCCTCATTATTCCTTTCAGTCCAAAATCTTCCTGTAATGTAATCATGCCATGCAGAGTGTGATAAAGATAAACGCCTCTTCTCTTTTCAGACCATTGTGCGTGGGAGCATGATCGGTCACGGAGACTACATTGCAGCCATGATCAATGATATGAGCCGTCTGTCTGTGACCAGTTCCAACTCTTTGCGGAAGAGCAGCCCCTCGGCGAGGAAGAGGGCTCAGTCTCTGGGAAGGCTGGGGGAGGTGAACGAGGGAGACACGTACCAGTACGAGGGCCTGACCCAGGATGATGATGAGGAGGAAGAGGGTCAGGATCAGTGGAGGGACAGGGCCAGGAACATCCACAGCGAGACCAACACCCCTTACTTAGGCATGAAGAAGAGCATCACTCTGCAGCCCAACGGGATCTTGCCAAAGGCCAAGTCCACTTACGAAGTTGGCGTCAGCTCCATGGAGGGACCCTCCCAACCTGCTCAGTCCCAGAACGTCCAGATGCCCAGTCACGGGGCTTATATGAGTGGAGAGGTGGGCAGTCCTCAGGAGAGAGTGATATGGAAGAGAGATTTCCAGCTTCCCAGAGGAATGCCACCTACTCAGAGACCTGTAGCCTGCTTCTACAGCCCAGCCATGACTGTACAACAACCTCACGGAGATCAAGGGACGGTCACCACGGAGCTCCGGCCCAATCTACCCATGTACATGCACCCACAGAACAGCCCAGGGAGGCCGTTCTCCTCCTATGACCTGAAAGTAAGCCTCATCTTTGCAGCAATTAAGTGCACTGATAATACATTATTCATAGAAGAGACAACATATGCATATTTCAGTTAATGCTATGTACATCATATTATGAGTACTCAGCATGTTTTTTGCATGAGCTCTGAATGCATTAAGTAAAGTTATTTTTTGTCAAGAAATCATCATTTTAATGCTTAGGTTGTGGAACCAAAGTGAGGCAGCATATTGATTGCTTTACACTAAAGGTGATTAAAGTTCTGGGTCTGAGCATTTCATTTAAAGCTGGTGTTAAAAAATGAATTGTGGGTTTAAAGTGCCTGTGGGATTGTAAATGTTGAAAGAAAGTGTGTTTGCCAAGATCTCAGTGGGACACTTGGGGCCACACAGCAACATCTTTACATCGGTCATATTAGGTGAAGTAGATGCAGAGTGAAAGCGAAGGACTTGATTTACATTCAATTTTAAAGTGGGTCATGAACCTCAGGCAGGAGGCCAACTTCCCTTCAGCTCTCTTCTAATTTACCTCACCCTTTCTCCGTTCTTTCTTGCAGGCAGAGTCGACAGTAAGGTACCACTCTGGTTTCCTGCCCACTGGCACCAGCAGTCCTCTTGTGGGAGGCATCAGACCCCAGCGGACTGTGCGATCCTCAGCTAGCTACACCCTGGGCTTGTCCCCTAACATGGGACTGAGACCTAGTGGACCGGACCCCTTCCTCAGACACTCCGGGTGCCCCAACCCTCCTTACCCTCGTCAAGACAGCCCTTCCCAACCTCGACCTTCCCCTACAGGCTCACTAGCCACCAGTCCTCCGGGTACCTGCTCCCCTGCCTTTAGACCCCCGCAGCATCCTTCACCCAGACCACCCCCCGACCCACCCAAGGTGACACATGAACAGTTCAAGGCGGCCCTGCAGATGGTGGTAGACAAGGGCGACCCACGATCCTACCTGGAGAACTTTGTGAAGATCGGCGAGGGCTCAACAGGGGTGGTGTGTATTGCTACAGAGAAGCACAGCGGCAGGCAAGTGGCGGTGAAGATGATGGACCTGCGGCGGCAGCAGAGGAGAGAGCTGCTCTTCAACGAGGTACAAAAAAATCATCAAAGATACAAATGCAATACATGCTTATTCACACAGCTTTTTGGTTTCACCTTTAAGTGCTTAACCTATGAAAATAAGTTCTTTGGTTGCTCTGGAGGTGCTTCAAAAATCTGAGAAAATAATTGAGATGAGTTATCTTGACTTGCGTTGGGGTTTTGAAAGACATATTTGACACTGACCCACACTAGTGACTAAAGGTGGATTTGTGCCTTTAATGCTACACAACAAATACTATTCCATATTGTTATTTATGTCTCCAAAGCCTATGGTCCTAACATGAGTGTTTTGTGATGCAGGTGGTCATCATGAGAGACTATCAGCATAGGAACGTGGTGGAGATGTTTAAGTCTGCCCTGGTGGAGGAGGAGCTGTGGGTAATCATGGAGTACTTGCAGGGTGGAGCACTAACCAACATTGTGTCTGAAACCAGGTAAGAGTACGACCAATAGAAAACGTCGTAAATAATCCTTCTTAAAAAGCTGCAATTGGTGCATTCCAACTAGTTGTCAGATTATTTTTAATAACCAAATCAACCACAAGGGGGTAGTGTGGGATCAACTGGTGAGTGATCGGTGTTGATCCAAGCAGCAGAGTGACTGTCATTCACTCTTCTCTTGCACCCCACGTCCGCTGCTTTTCTCTTGGGAAAAATAAAAATTCAATAAGGTAATTGAATTTGCGCATGTTTACATGCCATGTGGAATGTCAATTTTGGGTGGAAATTTGATTCCCCAGTGCTGTCATATTGCTCTGTAGTGCATACATCAAAAAGTAGGAAAACATATTGACCAGCAGCAGGGAGTTGAGTTAAGTCAGGGTGTATTTGTTTTGAGCTGTCACTGTGTTTTATATTATTAACAGATGGCTGGCTCGATCTCCATAGGACGACCTCAGGGTTAGATCACTTGACTCAAAGGGATGAAAAAATTTCTCTCAAGCCAGATGACATATAAAATGAGCCAGCTGTCACAGCCATTGCTTGTCAAAGACTAAAATAATCAGTGTATCGACAGAACAATCATGAAGGAGAGGCTTTCTTTTTTTCGAGGCTGCAATCTGGTGTTGAATAATTTTTAGATTTATTACAGCCTCTCTACATGAATTACACCATCTAAATGAATACATTTTACTTTACACAGTTTCAGCTAGTGATGGTAGTCATGTGTGGGAGAATACAACACTGAGCCGTAATTGTTACTTTGTGTTATCTTGCTTTGCAGTGCTCACCTGACCTTTCTTGCTGCTTGAAAATGGCTTTTTGTCTCCTGTCCGATATATTTATGTTGCACCTGTAAAATATCAAAGTCACATTAACCCTGCAGAGGAATGAACATGTTCGGCTCATCATTCTGCTGTGTGGGAGCTGTTGTTGTGAACCTTGCACTCTCCATCATTGCCTTTAATGTGCAGTGATTCATGAATTTCAACTTGCAGGGCTGCTGATTTGCTGCAACTAGTAATGGAAAACTGTGAAATGTAAAATCTGTGTGTATGTGTGCTAACTTGTGTGTACGTTTTCCCGCAGGCTGAGTGAAGAGCAGATTGCCACAGTGTGTGAAGCTGTTCTGCAAGCCCTGGCCTATCTCCATTCACAGGGAGTCATCCACAGAGACATCAAGAGCGACTCTATACTACTCACATTAGACGGAAGGGTGTGATGTGTTGTTGTTCTTTCATGTTTTCTCTTTTTTTGGCATCTTGATGGTATTGGTAATTCGTTTTTTTTCTCCTTTTTTCCACACAGGTCAAGCTTTCAGACTTTGGCTTCTGCGCTCAGATCAGTAAGGACATCCCTAAGAGGAAGTCCCTCGTGGGGACACCTTATTGGATGGCTCCCGAAGTCATCTCCAAATCACCATATGGCACTGAGGTGTGGAGGCACGAATTCAACTGTTGCTCCCACTGAATAACAGTGGTGATCTCTGTCAGGTAGCATGAATGCCAACAGTGGCAATCTGTGCTAAGAGATCTGTTACACGTTTTTTTTTCTTTGTCACGGTGTGCCAGGTCGATGTGTGGTCGATGGGCATCATGGTGGTAGAGATGGTGGATGGAGAGCCGCCGTACTTCAGTGAAACCCCTGTAGCAGCGATGAAGAGGCTGAGGGATGAGCCAGCTCCCACTGTACGAAATGTCAACCAGGTACGAGAGCAGACTCACACACACTCACAGCATATTGTCTCTTCAAAGAAAGTGTAGCAGATTTACAACAACATGGTTTTTGGTCTGTCAGGCAGCTGGTTCACCATTTTGATCCAAACCGAAATATCTCAGCAACGGCTAGAAGGATTGTGTTCTAAACGAACAGACTCTTATTACCTTAAAAACATGAACACTTTGCTGGTAAATTTTCATCTTTTTTAATTGGGAGAAAAGCAGAATTTGTCTATTATCTCTCAGACAAAGAGAAATACAAGAGTGACACCTTATTTAGAGTAGTACAGTGAACATAAAAACCCTTTTCTCATTTGCTGTTTTTGAACGGTTTGACAAGTTGAACCTATGGAATTTATTTTGAGCATATCAGAGGCTCTTAATTCCATATGACAAAGCAGCTTCTTCACACTTTAAGCCCATTTCTCATAAGAGGCTGAAGTCTCTATTTTTGACACTACTTATGTAACACGCACATGTGGTTCAGCTTTAAACTAAAAATACGTACGCGTTGTGTTTCGCTGAAAATGAATAGTAAACCTGCAAGTATCTGATTGTACCCAGATGATTAACACATAAATCAATGATAACCTATGAGCTTATAATTAAGCTTCTTTTCAGAATGTCATATGAATGCATCAAATAACAAATGAAATGATTCACTGCAGTTAAAATTTGGTGTACACTGTATTTCTTGTGTGGCTTGGTGGTTAGCACTTTCACCTTGCAGCTAGAAGATCCCGGTTTGGTCCCAGCCTTCCCGGGATCTTTCTTCATGGAGTTTGCATGTTCTCTCTGTGCATGCGTGGGTTTTGTCTAAAACATGCTCAGGTTAATTAGTAATTCTAAATTCTAGACTGGTGACCTGTCCAGAGTGTCCCCTGCCTTCACCCTAAGTCAGCTGGGATAGGCCCTAATGAGGATTAAGTGGTGTAGATAATGGGGATGTATTTCTTGCTCTGTGGTGCAGATCTCTCCAGTTCTAAAAGACTTCCTGGACCGTATGCTCACTCGGGACCCCCTAGAACGGGCCAGCGCCACTGACCTGCTGGAGCACCCCTTCCTGCTGCAGAGCGGCTCACCTCAGTGCCTGGTCCCGCTGGTGGAGCAATATCGCAAACGCATGTCCCGCTGCTGACCCCATGGGGCTCCCGGTCTCCAACACCCAGCTTCAGTCTGACCTGTCCAGGCCTCGGAAGGAGGACCAGCACCGAGGTCCAACTCCTCTAGCACCCAAGCCAATGGGGCTATCAGCTCCAGAGAAGCAGCCGCAGACGGCATTTTGCTGCCAAAGTGATGGCGGCTAAGACGCAAGTTTGGTTGGTTGACAGACATCGCATGGTCTCGGGCATGAGAGAAGCACTTTAGGAGCGAGTTAAAGGCAGCATGCAATTCCTCACCTCTCAACTTGGTTCAATCTGAATGTTGATTGGCTTCCTGTAACATTCAGAGGGATTCAACACAGCACATGGTGCATAGCAAAACGCAAAATTCTACATAACTATATGTAATGAACACATGCTACTCTAAAAATCCCGTATAGTGTTCATAGTGGGCATTACGGCTAGCTTTGTAAAGCTTATAAAGTTGGCATTAGGCTCAAACCACAGTAGCTCATTGTGACATTATCAAACAAGGATGAAGTTACCTCTGCACACTCACACTGTTGTGGAAAGTGGACAACAAACCGGTCAATACACACTCTTTGCATGGCCAAATGGAGGCACACCTGGCCTGATGTGAATGCTTGAATATGTACCAAACTGGGATGTGAAAGACAATTCTCCTTTATTAGCATAATAAATGGGTAGATGAAAGCCCAGCTGCTACTATTGGGCTATTGGAAATTCACCAGTACCATATTCCTCTTTTTCATATTTATTCTTTATTTCAAAAGGTGTTGTGTGTTGTTTGTATGATGTGAAGTTGCAAATAAGGTTTCATTATTAAGTATGGACTTGAAACATAAACAGATAAATTAATAATGTAAATAAAAATATTGAATATTAGGTCTTATACCTGCTGACTCACTGCAGTAAATTATATGAAATGAGTTTAAACTGTTACTTTTCTTTACTGAAATGTGAGCGTATAGTTGTGTGTGTGTGTGTGTGTGTGTGTGTGTGTGTGTGTGTGTGTGTGTGTGTGTGTGTGAGCACATGGGTGTTTGCGTTATGTGTGTGAGAGGCGACGTCTCAGTGTTTGCTTCTGATACAACCCTCTTTGTATTGTGACGGACTTTTTAAAAATCACAAGACGTGTGTGTTGCTCCTGAGGAAGATGCGTGTATGACTGTATTTGCATTTGTTTGCCTAGATAAAGCACACAGGCCTGGCATGTGATGCTGCAGGACATCAGCCTGCTGAGAAACACTTTGCACATAGTCTTTGTATTCTGACACGGATACATGTTGACATGTTTCATGTATTTCTATTTCTGTGTGGATCATTCATGAAAAAGAATTACACATTTTAATTTTGTATAAATCAATAAATAATGCATACTGAATCGAATTCTTTTAATCCTTTCCCCTTCCCTCACGTGCACACACACGCATACATTAATCCAGGCAGAATATGTTTTAAAGTATTTATTTAGCATGATTGCACAGTCACTGAATATCTTTAAGCAAAATACATTTTTTCTTATAAACACAGAAGCAATATCAAAGACATTTAATTCCATGTAATATAAATCTTTTATATGTGAAAGAAAACATTCACTTTAGTAGCTCACAGACTGTTAATATATTAATCTATAAATAATTTAAAATATGAGATAGCAAAATTGTATGCAGCCTTTTACAACTGAACAGCTTTACACCTCGTTTTTAAATCAATAAATACTGAAAAAACTAAGTGCACAAAAGCAAGGGATTGTTATTTCTCCCCTATATAGGCTACAAATAATTACATGTAAGAATTTCATGTGTTGTAAAAACAACACTACCATCCATTTCTGTTGTTTGATATTGTCCTCATCCTAATTGAGGGTGGACTGAGACGAGCAGCTTTCAAATTCACACTTCACTCCGCTGATGCTGTCGACGCTCGGCTGACTGTTGACCTGCTGATGTGTGTGTGACAGAGGGAAGGTTTCGGAGCGGGACATCCGACCTCTGCCGTTTGAGGAGCCTGACGAGCAGTCTATCACCATCCTCATAAACTCTGGAGCGGTGAATCGACGCAGCAGTCTGGTCCCCAGCCCCATGAACCCGGGGGTGCGGCTGGGGAGCTTCCCTGACTCCATCTCCTCCCTGGCAAAAAGTAGTTTGTTGTGTCTGCTGGTCGGGCCGAAGCTGCCCCTCTTCTGCTGCTCTCTTCTGCTCGATGCAGGCATGTCATTAGCCTCTTCGTTCTGCAATTTGACATTGTCCTCGAGTGCTCTCACCGGTTGGCTCTTGCCGTTTAAAAGAGGTTTTGGCACTGAGACAATTTTGTCAGCATCGTTTGTCAGGCCCCGGGTGTTCCCTTGACATTCCATCTTGTCTATCAGGCATCTCTCATCCTGAAGCGAGGCTCTCTTTAATTTGCTGGCTGACAGGCTCATGTCACGCACATCACCCTGATAGGACTGCTTTCTGCTGCTCAGAAGGTCCAGGTTAAATGACTTTGCCTTTCCCCAGAGAGGAAAACTCTCTGGTGTTTGCTCTGGGAGTCTCGTGTCTCGGCTGACATCTTTCTGGCTTGGCTCAGGAAGAGAGTTCAGTGTTTTAGCCCCCCTTAGCTCCCTAAGCTGGCAGTTTTGCAGTTGTTTGGCAGTGAAGAGAATGCTGTGATCCCCTTCAGTCTGGCTTTTCTCTAGCTGAGGAGGCAGAGCCCAACTGTGGGGATGGTTGTCCTCTTGAGACTGACTGCGAGGACATCTGAACCGGTTCCAAAGTCCGTTGTTGTCTGTAATCTTCAGCTGTCTCTGAAATAGCCCAGGCAGCTGGTCTTCATTATTCAACTGCTTTGAGAACCTCTCCAGAACATGCCTGGGGAGCCTGTTGGGCAGACGGCACTCACCTTCAACAGTGGTACCCGCGTCAACAAACGGATCGTCTGTGCCAAGACTCCTCCGGCAAGGAAAGTTCAGAATCTGGACACACTGGTTGTGCCCAAAGAAGTTGGCTACTTCGATGGCTGAGTGACCGGCATTATTGGTCCTGTCCAACCTCAGTCCCAGTCTCTTAAAAGCCCTGACCAGGAACTCCAGGACTTGGCTGTGGCCAGAAAATGCAGCATACATGAGAGAGCTGTTACCCCAGGCATCAGAGACATCCGGGTCAGCATTGAACTGCACTAGAAGTTTGACCACGTCCAGGTGACCCATCTCGCAGGCGTGGCTCAGGGCTGTGCGACCGTCCTCATCCTGGCAGTTGACATCTGCCCCTTTCTCCAGCAGCAGCCGGGTGAACTTAGCTCTGGTCCCCTGGTCTTGGAGGCAGACGGCGTACATGAGCGGGGTGCGGCTGTTTTCCGTCTTGGAGTTGATAATGCGCCCATCCAAGGCGTCCAGGATGAAGCGCGCCAGGTGGACTTTACCACCGTGCATGGCATCTAGGAAAGTCTTGGTGCCAGAGCCCTGGCGTAAATCTTTTGGCCGCATCATTCTTGAACAGCCACTTGTGGAGCTAAGCCGAGAAAGAGAGTGGCAAATCGAGAGAGAAAGTGTGTAGCAAGTTCTCCGAGGCACTCTGTGTTGACAGAGAGTGCATTTACCTCAGAGTAAGACTCACAGAGGAGCTGCCAGTGTTTTTATACCTCCCTCTCCGCATGCCCTCCCCACGTTGCCTAGGAAACAAACGTCTGAGGACCATTATGCAGTGGCAGCATCCATTCAGTCCAAGCACTCTCTGCCTGGAGAGAAATATATGCTATTTGAACAGAATAATTACTCAAGGAGAAAAACAGGGCCAGTGTTTTTCATGTGAGGTCTGTGAGGGTAACTTAAATGCACCATTTTTACTTTTCTTTGACTCAAATAAACTCAATTAACAAATTCTTTCTTTTTGATAGAATAGTCAAACATGTGAAAGGACAATCCAGTATTTTGTAATTAATTGTTACATCCTGTTACATCCTATTTACATACAAGGTTATATTGTAATCAAGACTTTCACTGAAGGAGGAAGACTGAAGTCAGGCTTTGAGAGTTCACTTCAAAAGGAGGGAGGGAAAGAGAGGGAGAATTAACATGTACTTGTTTATCTTCCCAGCATGTCTTTGAAATGCTGTATCCCTCCATCCACTCCGTATTTCTGTTAGCAACTTGCTTCAGCCACCAATCATAATGGAGTGCAACAAGTTCAAATTAGTCTGCTCTATTGTGCTCTGACTTTCTCAAGGTTTTATAATAATGACTTTGCATGAAGGTCTTTTCTTTTTTTATTACGGAGAAAGGGCAAATCCAATGAACTGAAAAATAAAATGGCGGTAAAAGCCTTATTGAATTGGGGAAAAAAAATAAAAACGGAGCGCAGCCGATGTGGTGACTGACTCTGATCCCATTTTATCACACAGATCTACAGACAAGACCACTGTTTGCATGAGGATCTCAGAACGATTTTCTGTTGCTTTCTGAAGTAACACCGAAAATAACTGTCAAATAGACGTGTGATTATGGATTGCTTCTGCAAAAATAACCAGGCTACACTAGAAGTATTGACTGTAGCAGTGTTCTAGCGTTGAACTATGTCTGTGCAATGATAAACCAGCAGGTAATTCATCTGTCACTGCATTTTCTGCGCTAATTAAACAAATAATTTGCTTTTAATTTTTCCAATTTGCTTATAGTCTTCATTTTCATCACTTATCTCTTGCTTTTATTGTCATAGTTTGTGACATGGAGCCCTTTTACACAGCTGTTACTCCTCCACAAGACCAGAATTTCATTTTAATTGCCAATATAAACCTCAGCAGGACCAAAACTGTGTCAAACAGTAGAGGTGTGAGAAACATTACCTGGGTTCCACGTCACTCACTGTTCACCATCTGACTTCATCAGACCCTCAGCAGGTCACTTTATGTAACACTGAGAGCTACTCACTGATCTAAAGATGGCTGAAATTCATTAACAGACTCTTCCCCCTGTGTGTTTCTCAGTACATTGAAGCTGTCACTGCTGTATGTTTCATTACAATGGTATATCATTTTATAACAAGGTCATTTAATGCAACATCTCAGTGGGTGTAAGTTCTTAAGATGCCAAAGATGCCACTCTAAATTTAGAAGCCCAGTGCTCAGATCCTCAGGATTCATGCTTATCCTTCAAGGCATATGTGAAAAGAAAAAGAGTAATTCAGTTCTGATAATGAAATGATTGAAGTGGACTGTCAGTTGGAACATGTCTGTGAGGTGAATGGATGCCATGTATATTATTAAACAAGACTAAGATTTTATAGCTATGCTAGCAGGCCTGTGAAACCATCTTCAATTAGTTTGTTAGAATGCCAACATGCACAAATTTGTAAAAAAGAAAGCTGATAATTAATTTGAAGGGTTTGGTCATTAGCAGACTGATGAAAAAAAATCAAAATCTGTGGCAATTTTAATGGAAATCTCTCTAACAGTAATTTTACTCAAACCACAAATGTGAACCTGATGTTGATGTAAGAGGAAAAATCAGGAATCACCAGCATCCAGCCCCCAGAGAACATGATTGTCTGTCGAAAAAAAGCAATGAGTGCAATAGTTGTTGATAAAGATTGCATACCAGCATAGATTAAATTCTTTGCTTTCATATCTATATGTAAGAAAACTGCCACAGATGCAATGGATAGGTAGTGTTTACTAAAGAATGCATTCAGCAGGCAGTTATATAAATCAGTTATTATATGCATTGAATTTGAGCAAAGTATCCTGATTTACCTGGGAGTGAAAGCTTAGTGTATACTGAACTCAATGCCATGTGTATTCATCTTGCATTGGAGAGCACACGGTTCATTGTACTACCTGAAGGACACATTTGAAAGAAAATATACTGTGGCCTTGAGGGGCTCAACTTTTCAGCAAGAATATTTTTCTCTCTCTGTAAGAGTCGTCCACGTGCCTTCTTGTGAACTCTAGCTGAGATTTAATATGAACTTTATTCACCTTTGACTTGAAGAATGACTGGTGTTGTATGTGCATTCTCTCCCATCTCAGCCTCTGAAGCTTGTAACTTCTTCAGGATAGTCATAGGTGTCTTGGTGGCCTCCCTCACGGGGCTCTTTCTTACGCTGTCACTCAGTTTTTGAACCTGCTCTACGCAGATTTACTCATGTGCCATATTCCTTCCATTTCTTAATGATGGATTTAACTGTACTCCAAGACATCTTAAGTGATTTGGAATTTTTGTTTTGTATCCATCCCCTGACTTATTTGTCTTCATAGTGTAGTTATAACCACGAGAACTGATTCACCAGTGGCTGGACCTTCTAGATACAAGTGTTTTTATACTACAGTCACATGAGACACATTCACTGCACTCAGATGATCTTTATTTCATCAGTCGTGTGACTTCTAGCACCAACTGGCTGCACCTGTGTTGAATTAGGTGAGTCACTTTAAAAGGAGCGAGTACTTCAGCAATCTTTTATTTTACATTTAAAAAAATTTAACTCATTGACATTATTTTGTAGAAATATGTTTTCATTTTTCTTTTTTTCTGTTTTTTTGGGGAAATTCTTGTCAAAGAAGCCACGTTAAATTGCAATTGTTGAAAAGCAATTAAAGGGAAAAACTTCCACTGGTGGGTCAAGACTTTTTTTTATAGGTACGGTATGTATGCTGATCAATTCAAATGATGCTCACCTGTATCTTTGACTTAAAGATGATTCATGAATTCATGCTGATAATGTTTTTCTTGTTTGTTTTTATGATGAGTCTATCCTGTCTAGATTATCTTTCATCTCAAAAGCATTTTTTTTTGTAATGAGCTCTCTGTAACATCTGTTTGTAAATCATATTACATTAAAATGCCACTATAGATGTAGATTCTGCAGATCTTTCAGTTTTAATGTCTAATTTTAATTTGAAGATATCTCAATTTAACATGGTCTCAAGAGTTTAAATCAGAGGGTTCCAATAAAAATTGCAGAGTAGTCCTTTATAGCTGGCATGCATGTGTTTAAAGTGTGGCATCATGATTCAAGCTCATGACCGCAGAAATGTGTTCGACAACCTACTCCGAATATAATTAACATACAGCGCAGTTTCTATATCATGAGGTGGTATTGATGACATAGCCTTTTCTTGGCTTCCTACACAGAGGGCTAAATTTGATTAGATATATTTTTACGATCTGTTACACTCTGTAGTGCTCTGATAAAATCATTAACCCATCTAAGGCTGTGTCAGCACAATTACATATTAAAGACTGCGCCAGCAGCTTATCGCTTGCAGGGTAAATACATTACACATAGGAGGCCACCTTTAGGGTAACACTGATAAAACAGACATTAAGTGCACAGAGCTCGATAACACTGGTGCTCACCATGAGACTTCTTATCAGGCGTCCCAGTTTGGATGCACTCCGGCTTTTGGCAGCTTTTTCAGAGAACAGTTCATTCCCTGCAATAGATTTGATCCACCTGGACATCATGTACCCTCACAGGCACACTATGAGCTGTGCTTCAGCTATTGTGTTAAGACTTCGTATATGAGGTGACATTTCCTGATTCAGCCTACAAGAAAATCTTCGGTTTAAAATACTGTCAATTTCTTAAAATGTCCCTGTCTATGAACATTAGACACCTTTTTATTTCATTTTCTAGTAAAAACAGTGCAATTACGTTTTATGTGATTTTTTATTAACTGTGCAGCCCATTTGTTGCACAGCACAATTAAAATCGAATTCTTTATTTTTGTACAATAGTACTTCAAAGCCAAGAGTAATAGTTTAAATAGATCGGCAACAGTATTTAGTTACTGCTATAGCAGACTATAAACCTTCATAAATCCTGCTCAGTGTACCTCTATGCATGACATAAAACCACTCTACTATCCATTCGCTGAAAATGAAATGAATGAAATGTGGATGAAATATTCAGAATGTGAATGACTTGGTACCATGAGACTCGCTAATTGAACAGATATATGCAATAAAGCAGAGATGTCATGGTAAATACCTGATCTCCCATTCACTGCGGGCCTGGCCCTGGCAGGAGACACTCTGAATGCCTGATTAGAAATTAAAGCTCGTGTCAAGTTAAGGTGTTATCCACAGCCCTAAATGTCTTAATTAGTCACTGGGGAGAGTGCACTTCCAGTGCAACAACAAAATCAACAAATCTCTCCAGGTTCTCTAAGAAAAACTTGTAAATGGAAACAAAACACTAGGCTAAACCCTCTTGGTAACTCCACTTAGCTACTAACACCTGGGACTAAATTAGCGTACGAACACAAAGTAGGAAATCAAGTTCACACATGGCCCGTTCATGGTTACTAAAAATGTTTTCTTACCGGTGACTCAACATGCCCTCATCCTCCATGGACTACTTCATCTTCTCCCTACTAATTGAGCACACCTGGTTTAAACTATCATCTGCCTTGCACTGTGAAAAACTGATGCAACTTGTGTTGAGTTTTGCATTCCCTGGACAACTTTGTAATTATGGAAAGATTGCCAGCTAAGGCACAAAGTTCTAATGTCAACCTGAAAAGATGACACCTTCCTGGAACATGTCACCATTATTACAGAGGTATTTTCAGAAGCACAATCAGATTTTTGTTCCCTCACAGTTATGTAACATCTTAACACAGGCAGCTCTGTCATCTGAGCAGTCAGATATCACATCTCCTGCAATGGCAAAGTGCTGAAATTATGCATCTGTATTGAGCCAAAACAATCATGTGTCTCTGTGTCTATTCAATTTCTCTAATGCCCTTTGATTTGATAGAAGGACGCAGCAGTCTCAGGTCGAATTGAGATTTCACACGCCATCGGTTCCAGGAAAGAGGCAGCAGCTGGCCTGCTGTCACTGTGTAGCCACTGTGTATCATCACTAAGGTGGAGGCAGGGTCACTGTTGTCCCACAGCAGAAAGCAAGTGTCATGTTTAGCAGCACAATCTTTAAATGAACTTCGAACTTTAATGAAAGTCCTTGGGGTGTTTTTGGTGTTTATTTCCAAAAAACTACAATGTGCCAAACCCTGTTTTTCGTCTTCAGTCAACTGGAATAGGATCCAACAGTGTATAGAAAATGAATGGAGAGATGGAAAAACTTAACAGATGGACTTTGTTTTTGTTTTGTTTTGTTTTTTTGAGAAGACAGAGGGCAGACAGAAGAAAGCCAGTGAGAAGTGGATGGAAGAGGATAATTACCCAGAGTTACAGGGTTGCAGCTGAAGAACGTGACAGCTCACCACAAGCTGCCAATCACAAGGAACACTGACATGTTATTGGCCATGAGGCGGGCCCCCTAGTGTCTTTGCTTCCGCTACTCTCATCAATTATGGCCTTAACTTGGGCATGCCAGGCTGCCACAACCAGATGGTAAACAGTAGGCTGGTCCTTCAGCCTTCGGATTTAGCGGGCCTTAATATCAGCTCTTCGACTGAGACATTTTGGACAACAGTGCATTAGCACCTAAAGGGCGTGTTCCTTTGCCACAGCAATAGGGGGGTTGACTATTAATTAAAGAGAGAAAGCATCACTGCAGAGAGAGAGTGCAAAATCCAAGTGCAAATAAGGATGGAATTTTTGGTGGTTTTGCTCAGATACGGTCAGAAAGTTACGGTTCTAAGGAAAACAATACACACTGAAAGTATTGCTCTTAAAAAGTGCTGTTGGGTGGATTTGTCAAAACTTTAGAGTGAGTGAGGTTTTCTGTTCTCAATGCTTACAGTGTCAGAGACAAGAGTAACATGGACCTTCTTGTCTGATTCTGAGCAGGAATGTAAGTAAGCGTACTTCCCAGAATGCAAGGCTGTTCCTAACAGTGTTCCAGCAAACCCCTCTAGCTGTAATCAAACTTGTTACCAGTTTCCTGTTGCATAAGAGCATCATAAGAGGAGTCTGTATCTGCAACACTTTTTTTCAACACTGCAGTTAGTACCCATAAGCCACCTGTATCCTCTCCATAATCTATCAGATCTGATGAAAATTCCTGTCCTGCAATGGTGTGGAAGAGATGGAGGGCCTCAGAGCTCCCTCTCCATCTCCCACCTGACAGGCCCCATTTGTGGCCTTGCAGGCTCGCTCACCTTTGACAGCTCAATAAATTGTACAAATGGATAACAAATGTATTTTGTTTCATGTCCACATTGTGCAGAGACGGGTAACACAAGGTCTGCCACACTATCACATCCACTGCAGCAAATGGCAGGTTTGGCTGGGTCAGTGGATAAAACAGAAAAAAGCACCTGGAGGCTATAAGACAATAGCAGATGCCAGGTTTCATTTCGCTTGATGTCTCGACCGCTGACACTGTTGCATCTTTCATCAAGTTCCCTCTGTCCATCACTTTATGGACTTTGGGATAAAAGGAAACCCATCTTTTTATTTTGTTTGTGATCAACATTTTATAGATTTAACTATTTTACATTTTACTTTAACATCTCTGTTGAGTCCAGACGTCAGTACTGACAACATTAATAACTGAGGCAGACAGTATCAGTCAAGCCTCACCTCAGGACACAAAAGGCTCTGTAAACGGCAACCTTCTCCACTCCCTGGAGGAGTTTCAGTTCTTCTTAGATGAACTAACAGCCCTGAGGCCCATGGCTATCCATTCTCTCTCCCACATGCTCTACCAATCACGTTGTTCAGCATTTACCTTCTAACTGCTCAAATTGGCTTCTGCGGCTTTTTCCGTAGCTGAAAAACAGCATACAGTAAATGTAGCTTTTTCATAAAATTAACTCGCGATAGGACTGATATTTCTTAGAGAAGAGGCACTTGGTGACTCACCTGCCTTAAGTGTATAGCATAAAAATGCATGTTATCATGACTGTGTGGGTTTTACTGTGACTCACAACCCTTTTCATACTGAAGGTTTAGGTAAGCTGCTGCCCCATGGAACACAAATGCAAAAAAAAAAAAAAAGAAAGACAAAGAAAAGAAATAGGGAAGTGAAGTAATGATTTAGACGAACTTAAAATGTAATTTCAGCGAAATGCATTAAAAGAAGAGTGTTTCACACGTGTGGATTTGTCAGGGCTCAAGGACAACTTCAAACAGGCAAAAAAAATTGCACAGACTAATGCACTGAAATGGGAATTTATTTTCTTATTTTTTTACTGTGTCTATAAAATTCTTTTTAGAGAGAAAATTGAGTCTTCCAAAGAATTTGGTGGACACCTTCTTTGACGAAAAGTAAGACAATTAAATTTTTTATCAAACTGTAAAGGAATAGCTGTGGAAAACATGCTTATCAGAGAGGTAGATGGGAAGACTTGTCTACACAATAAATATGAGAACAGAACCAGGAGAAAGAATTGCTTTCTTGTGGTTCGACCATTTTTCTGGGAAATATTTGATTTTGATTTGAAACCTTGAATAAAATCTTTTTCAAATTTTTACCCAACAGGCCTTACACTGCCAGGAATGCCAAACCAAACTCATAATGTACTAAATATAATGTAATTAAGGTGATTTATTTTTCCAAATTTGAATTTAAGCATTTATTTGGAAGCATTTAGAAAAGTTAAACAATACACATTGAACTTATTAATGCTGCTGAAAAATAAGTGGACTATGTAGATCATTCTGTTCAGCCATTTGCAACTCAAACCAGACGTCCTTGTGATTACATAACTATGTAGTCAGCTGCATGGGTTTTCACATCACTCTAGTGTCTCAGTCCTCTTAACTCACGGTGAGACAGATGCTCTCACCCCAGGGAGCTTGGGCCCATAATGGAGATGTCAGAACACAGAGTAATTCACCCAACCTGAGCCTGATGGCATGAATTTTTGTTCCAAAACTGCCAGGAGAACATGAGAAAATCAGAATTCAAGTAGCTGTGAGAGTGCTGTCTGGCGCCACTTTAAAGCGTGTGGGTGCGTGGTTGTGCATACTAGTATGTGTCTATGTGTATAAATGTAAGAACCGTATCCTCAGCACATGTAGGAAGTTAAAATTTGCATCTCTGAGAGTGTGGAGGCACCTCTCACGGGCCCTCAGCGCTCGTGTGACACACCGGAGTAGAGGTGGTTAGATGAGCCTCCCGTAACACTCATTAGTCTGCCGATCCCAAGTCCATATTATGATTTTAATTGGATTACATAAGCTAGCCTGCAGCAAAAATCTACTTTCTGCAGCGTGGATGCAAATTATATCCAAAACTCATTCTGAAATTGCAATCCCTAGTCTTCTTCTTTAAAGGCAGCATTAGTGCAGTGTGCAGCCCACAGAATCATCCACGCACGCACGCACGCACGCACGCACGCACGCACGCACGCACGCACGCACGCACGCACACACACACACACACACACACACACACACACACACACACACACACGCACACACACACACACACAGTCTGTGACAGCGCAGCCTCAGCAGGTGGTGTGAATGTGGGAGGTGTGGGTGCTTAATATTCATCCAGGATGGCATCCACTTCAAGCCAAGATGGACTACGGATCATGACTCCACCTCCTGTGGGTCAAGCCTGCTTCCTCAAACAGGAAACAACAAGGAGAACAGAAATGCATTTTATTCTTCACATGCACCTCTCAGTGTTCTTATTCTTACACAACCGATCAACTCACCAAAAATATTCCTCGTCTATTATCTGCTAATGCTGCATCTCACATTTTTTACCAGAACATTGCGAAGAATTGAATCTTGAAATTGTTTCTTACTTCATTAAAACTGAATGACGGAGCTCAGATGACAACAGACAAAAATTGTATTTTCAGTCACCACCAAGATTCAGCATGAATGCACTGAAGGTCGGTGTTAACAGTTTATTTGCCTTTCAGCTGTCATCCACCCATCCTTAACTATATGCAGTTTATCCTGTGGAGGGTTGTGGGGGACTGGAGGTTATCCCAGCTGACACTGGGTGAGAATCGTGGTATAGAGGAATAACACGAAGAGATCTGAATAAAACATGAAATTAACATGAAACTTTACTTGGTTCATAAGATGCCAACATTTGTTTCAAATGATCAGACCTATGTCCACTGTGCTGTGTCAGGGCTCATTATCATTCTGCTATAGGGGGAAACCGATGCTCTGGTTTGTTTGTATTTCTTTTAACCAATCACAGTCATCTTGGGTGCCAAGCCCAGGATGTAGCGATGGTGCCCCTGCACGATACGGATGAGGGAAGCATTTAGGTGGAATATTAGGATGCAGGAACGCAAGCACTATCATTAAAATCGCAAATTATTGTGAAAACCAAGCAGAGCAGCCTTCCTAGATGATCCAAAGCCTCTACAAAAAAAAAAATCATAAAAATGGCTGCATTGAGGCTGTTTTGGTTTTGTGGTGATGGGGATTATGAAAATTGTTACATACAGATAGCAGAAAGGGAGGAGAAACACAAGTAAAATGCAGACTGGAAATGTCAAACTTATGTCTGAAGTCTACATTCTTTATGTCAGTTATACCAACATTAAACCCTCTATGACAGAGGTGTCAAACATGCAGCCCGTGGGCCAAAACGAGCCCTCCAGAGGGTCCAATCCGGCCCATGGGACGACTTTGTAAAGTGTAAAAATTACAGAGAAGACATTAACTGCAGATTGAGAATTTGTGAAACTGTAAATTTAAAATAATTTCTAGATCTTGACAAGTTTTGATCATAAAGTAAAACACTACATTGCTCATTGTTCTTGTCGTTTTGTGCCTCGTTTTTGTCATATTTTGTCTCGTCTTTGCTGATTTTTGTCTGACTTGTTGTTTGTCTCATGTTTTTGTCATTTTGTTTCTCGTTTTTGTCATTTTGTGAGTTTTTTTGTCTCGCTTGTGTTCTTTTCTTATTTTTGTCATTTTTTGTTTTGCTTTATTTGTTGCTTTTTGTGTCTCGCCTGTGTCGTTTATCCATTTTTTGTCGTTTTGTGTCTCGTTTTGTAATTTTTTGTCTTGTTTTTGTTGTATTTTGTCTTATTTTTGCCTGGCTTTCATCATTTTGATCATATATATATATATATAAGGTAAGTATTCTCTCAACCAGCGTTTCCAGAAAAGGTCTGAGATGTACTGAACTTGTCTCCACCTCCTTTTGAGGTAAAGGTCAGACTTCTCGAACAAGCCGGGTGGTAGGATTGGCTTTCCTTTCATGGTGAGAATATGATTGGGAGTGAGAGCTTCCAGATCGTTGGGATCTCCTGACAGTTTTGTTATGGGGCGGTCATTCAGGATGGCTTCAACTTCACACAGTACTGTATGAAACCCCTCGTCATTCGAGGTTTGTTGGTGTAAGACTGAGGTAAGTATACGTCTAACACCATCATTATGATTTGCTCCCATACACCTCCGTGATGAGAGGCTGCTGGTGGGTTGAAGCTCCACTTCATTCCTTCCTCCAGGAACGCTGACTGTATTTTGCTGTGATTTAAAGCAGCAAGAGCTTCCCTCAACTCTCTTTCGGCACCGACAAAGTTGGTACCATGATCAGATCGTACATGAGAGACTGGTCCCCGTCGACAAACAAACCTGCGTAGAGCATTTATACAGGAGTCTGTATCCAGTGAGTAGGCAACCTCCAAATGGACTGCTCTACATGCCATACAGGTAAAAATGACTCCATAGCGTTTTTCAATGGATCGGCCTCTTTTGATCTCAATTGGACTGAAATAATCAACTCCAACATTGGTAAATGGAGGAAGATCAGGAACAATGCGCTCTAGAGGCAAGTCTGACATCTTCTGCTCACCCAACTTCCCTCTATGGCGCCTGCAGAAGACACAGTCAGACAGCATTTTACGTGTTGCTGCATTGGCACTAGTGATCCAATACTTTCTCCGCAACCTTGAGAGAACATGGTTTCTCCCACCATGGCCCACCTGCTCGTGGATGTGCTTGAGTAGCAAATTGGATACATGGAGGTCCTTTGTGAGGACAACAGGATGTTTAGATTCTGCAGACATTGCTGCTCTATTCAATCTCCCTCCTACTCGAATTAAGCCATCCTCCAGGATGGGGTCCAGCTTGTAGATGGAACTCTCTTTCTTCACTTCACCCCTTTCCAGAGGACAGCACAGAAAGTTCCTCGTGGAACCTTTCTTGCTGCATGACGCGAATGATTGCCGTTTCTGCTTTTGACAGGTCATCTGGAGTCAAACTCAGATTTTTTAATTTCGCTTTAATGCGTTGCATATCCTGTTCCACTTTATCTGCATCTTCATGATCTAATTTTTTCCGTTGTTGACTCGTTTCCAAAAGAGTCTTCCTTATTTTCAGGATCCAAGCAACTGACCTCTTCAACCACTTCCAGTCTGAGAAGTATGTGATCAGTTGGTGTGTGGGACTTGGTGTATTTACAATTACTGCATTGGTGGTGAGCTCCTTTTTGACCTCAGGGTCATTAGCAGTAATGTTGTACTCCAAGCTAATAGATGGCTATTGTTCCTCTGGGTTCTACAGAAACTCAGGGCCTTCAATCAATGTTCTGTCGGTCAGCAAGTCATCCACTTTGACTCCTTTTGAGGCTTTGTGGTGGAACTTCTTATCTCTCGCAAACCTCCTTTTCAATCCAAGAATGCATTGCACAGCAACACATTCATTGTTTGGCAGAGAGATATCTTTATGTTCCAAGGTGTAATGACCATTTTTAATCTTGCATGAATCCTTCATGATCTCCACTGGCTCCATGTCATCCCTTGACATTTCCTGTTTGTCTTCTGATGACCGTTCATTAAAATCATGTTTGTACTGACTGATCAGTAACCGTTCCAAGTTTGTAATGGAGATTCTATTCACAGAAGCAACAGGGTAGCCACTCTTACACTGTTCCTCTCTGTGTCCTGAAAGGTCACCATTAATAAACCATCCCAATAGGGTCTTAATGGCATATGGCCCATTGCCACGACTGTTAATTACCTCCCATGGTTCAAGCAATTTAGAAGCATTGGTTCCAATCAACAACTCTACTTCTGCTTGAATGTAAGGAATTACAACACCTTTCAAATATGGCCAATTGGCCAACTCCTCTTCTTTTATGATGTTATTTCCTTTTATTTCAGGAAAACGGCCCTGTGTGTGCACACAATTGTTTATAGTTAATTATGGTCATGTATTGTGTTGGTAGCGCAACATACCTGTTGTCCATACGCTGTATGTGCCGCTTGTCTGAAGTAAACAGCAGGCCGAGCAGCGTCGTCCTCACATCCCGCTACACAACGCGGCTCAGGATTGCTCCGATCCAGGGCTGTCCTCAACGACCAGCAGTTGTTCATCAGGACAGTAAATCCAACGATGTCCTCAGCGATCAGCAGTTGTTCAATAGTACAATAAATCCATCGATGTCCTCAGCGATCGGCAGTTTCTGGAGCCTGAAACGTCCAACGTTGATCCTCTTCCTGGCTTTCAACTTAATAGTTCGTGTTCTCAACAATAAGCCAGTTTTCGACTTTATGTAGTGACTTTACCTGTAGTCACTGAGGTGGCAGTTAGTGTCCTTTAGTCTGACGCGTACGGCTTCAAATTAAAACAGTGTCTCTGCTCGTTTTTACTGATGTTTCATTTATTGACGGCAACTGCAAGTAAGTTATCATTCAGTCAACATTAAGTCTCCAGTAAACCAAAATTATACAACCTGACAACATTCACCTGCTTGACACGGCATTTGAGCACGGTCGAAAACTGTTCGGCTTCCTTCGCCAAACTGCACACCTGCATTCATTCATTCATTAGCCATATGCAGTCCACTCCCTACAGTGGGCAACCCCGTGGCCCCTAACGCCACACCCACACAGTCATACCAACATTCATAATAATAAAACAAAGAGATCATATTTTGGCTCCAACAATTTAACCTTCACTTTCACCTTCTCACACCTTTCTGTTTAATCCCATTTTACCTCTTTCTTCCTGAACATACTGGGACTTGTTCTTTCAATCAAGATTAAAGTTTCCATCTGCTCCTGCAGCTCAGTAATTTCATGTGTGCGTGTGTGCGTGTGTGCGTGTGTGTGTGTGTGATCAGAAGTGGTTTCCTGCTTTTGACTTTCCGTCCAGTTAGTGGGCAGTGAAGTGTTGCCTGGTGGTTAAGATCTCCCGCTCAGGCCATCCCTCTCCAGCTGGTATGAGACAGAGCAGTCAGAGCCGTCTTCACCTTATGTAAGATCATGAGCCCAGTGATTCAGGGCTGACTGCATTCACACTTGAAAGCTAACGGTTCATCTGTGTTGTGCATGAGGTGGCAGGACTCTCAGGCACAAGCTGTGTCTCCTTGTGACTTGTGCATATCCTCCACTTCTAAATGTCACTCATATCATTTGATTCAGAGGACAAGACTCAAACCGAAAAGGAATTTTTCAAGTGAAAAAAACCTGGACAGATTGCTATGGATGGTGAGTCAAACAAAAGCTGTGTTCATTAATAAATGCATGAATGTGTGTGCAAGCACTTGAAGATACAAGTGCATCTATGCTGATATAACAGATTCATTGTATGTAGAGATGATATTAAGCTGGAACATGTCTCAGTTTCTAAAAGATTTTTATCCAAATTACATACATTCTCTTTGGTCCACATACCTTTATTATGGATTAGTTTAGAAAAGCACACTTGATCCACCACAGATCTCTTATTAGTCACAGAGAAGAGCTGCTGTAATTATGCTGCATTGTGAATCAGTCAGGCCATAATGTGACAAATTACACTGGCCAACAGAGAGGTTTGAAGCAATGCACAAAGAGAGAGATAAAGGCTCTTTTTCAGTCATCACTGGACTCTTTCCTCATGTTCCAACCTCTGACAGAACCACTGAACTTTGCAGCTACAAATAGCGCAGTTATCTTTAGCCTGAAATTTACTTGACTTCAGTTTTTGCCATTAATGTCTGCATTTTTGATGCAGCTGAACGGTGGATCTTGTATTTCATTTAGTATGTGGATCATTTAAAATCCCTTTCTGGTCAGTGATTTAACTTCTAAAAATCCTTTTGTATCATGATTAAATATTTATGTGTTTTTTTTTCCCATGAAAATAATCTCTTCAACACCTTAAAATGAGTGAGATGCAACAAATGTGCAAATATATGTAGTCGCCACCTTCACCTCCATCTGCCCTTTCCTACTCACTGCAGCTGGAGCACACCGGCTCATCTACAACTGTGCTCAAACACTGTAAAAAAAATTTACGCAGTGTCAAGTTGGAATAATAAAGTGCTTCAGCCCAGCCATACATGTTTAACAGAGACTGCCATCGGTAAACTATAATGTCAAGGGGGAAGTGCTCAGGCACAGCAGTGACTGTGGTGCTTATTTCACTCAAGTTTAAAAAAACATATGGAAAATGCTTAAATGGTTAAAAAAAAAAAAAAAAGAAAAGAAAAATCATGGATTTTACCAGATGGTGTCACACACTAAATTATATTGCCTGAGAATAAAGTAATATTTATATCTATACTTAAAAATCTCCTGTACAGAATTATCCTTATTATTCAGACGTTCATATCTTTTTTATTTTTTTCCTTTGAAATACTGGATACTTTTTTTTTTACCTATAAAATTAAACAGTTAGAAAAGACAAAATTTTCCTTCCAATGGGCTTTTACCATGTAGCATGTGGTTGCATACTAGTTGGTAATGAGCAGCCAAAACCATAAAAAAGTTGATGCAGTGACTAAGACAAAGAGACACCTGAAGACCCATGTAAAGATGGACATGAAAAAACTTTTTTTTTTTTAATGTTCTATGCAAACATCATGTCCCACAAGCAATCCAAACCAAACCTTTCCTGGTGAAATGAAGGGAATCAGCAGACATGTTCATGGTAAATCTAAGTTTATTCATTTGCAACCCACCACATGAGAAAAATTCTGACTGCAAGGTAATACATGTCCTAATAGGATGAGTCCAATTATAAGATAAGCTCCACTTTTCCAAACCTAATTTCCATATTATGTGGTCAGTATGATGTTTATGTATAGTGTAGCATGTTCTTTATGTCCACATGTTGCGGGTTTTTAATATTTGCTACTGAGTGAATTCAATTCTTATTCTGCAAAACTTTTTTATTCTCACTTTTTGTGGTTACATCACAGAGTCCGAATGAATGCTACTCTGCAGAGTATCACACATGCCAAATCAAGCTGTACTGAAGTGTGACACAGAGTCATTGTTTCATTCTGCCTGCAGACTCCGATAACCCATTTCTGCTGCCACATTTTCCTTGCTACAATTATTCCTATTTTGGAAGTCATTAGGAGAACAGAAAGGAGAAAACGAGTACCAATCTACAACCTTAATAAGGGGCCTTCATCTGGAAGACATTTGTTACTGTGTGGCCAAATTTAGGGTGTTTTTCACTGGTGAAAAGAAACATAAATAAAGAGTAAAAATGATTTCCAAATCATCTAACATTGGCCTATGAGACATCAATGAAAACATTCATTACTGGTTTTATAATATTCCTACTATGAATAGCACATCTAAAATGAAACTTCACTCTGAGCTCTTTGCTAATAAAATTATTTTCTTCTATTTCCTTGCTGTGCTCAGGTTATGTAAGTAGTTGAAATCAGATATAGGTGTGGAAAAAGTAAGCGTGGGGTTGCACTGAGGGATCAGCGGTCAAAAGGCACATCTACCCCAGGAAGACGTCTCCGTAGAAGCCCACTCCCCCGACCTTCTTGTCTCCAGCCTCGTCCACCAGTTCGGGGAAATGTGCCCCGACGCAGACGTTCACAGCCTCTTTCACTTCTGCTGGCAGAGATCTCACTTTCTGGTCATGCTCCTTCAGGGCCTCTTGATTGAGCTGCCGACACAGGGGCCAAAGGTTAGTTAGAGGATTATCTAAAGGACAGGCTGACATTTTCCTTTTTATTTCAGCAGGTGCTTATCATAATCTTTAGAGAATTGACTTCTGTGTTGGCACAAGTAAAAAATAAAGATCACTGCTGACCTCAGGCTGGCTTCAATCCAGCGGTCCAGTGGCATGGCTTGATTTTAAATAACAGCGATTGTGAGCTATTTCTAGGAAAACTGAAGCAAACGTAAGGATTTTTTTTGACCCCGTGCGATTTACCTGTATCATGACTCAATACTCTGTCACGTTAAATTTAACACCACTGATTTGTCCTCATTCGTCCCTTTGTTTGCTAAGCGCTTGAATTCCTCCCACTGCCTCTCATAATATCAACTGCATTTGCAAGCTAATACTATTGGTGATGCACAAAACCACACCATCCATCTGGCATTCAAGCGTCAATGTCTAAACTCTCTCGCGCCTCTTCTTCTCAATATTAGCTGCCAAGATTCCATCAAGTCAGAGCGATTGTCATGCAAACATCATCATCTGACATCATTTGCAGCGGTGGGCTTTGTCTTCGCTTTGTCGATCGCCCAAACTGGATGTGTCACACTGCAGCATTACGTACGCTCACCGAATGCACAGATGGCCACATTTGACAGAGTATTTGAAAAAGAAGGATTTGTCGTTGGCATAGTTTGGATTTTAGATGTCCGTAAGTGCATGTAGTAAAATTTGCAGTACAAATGCATGAATCAGAAGGACAAAAATCTCTTTGAAGAATAGCAACATTGAACATTCAGGAGGTGAGTCTTTCCAAAGGTTATAAATTGGACAAAATGTGAATCACCACAGGCACTGCATTTTAGAATTAATTACTTTTTGATTAGCTTAAGGGTAAGCCTTGAGGGAATTAATGTAATGGGGCCGTTCCACTGAAAGAACTTTCCCAGGGGAGGAAGATTTTTTGAGGGACTCATTCATTCACTCATTCATTCATTTAACCTTTATTTAAACTCAGAGTACACTGAGGTATGAAGGACGAATACGATGTAGCCGAGCAGGAGAATAAAAGATGTCGGCACACAAATAAGACACACATATATAAAATATTAAAAGGCAAAGACATTAATTAGAGCATTTAAGGATCTCTGGAACTAAACCTGTTTTCTGTATAATAGTTCCAAGAGGCTTAATGTGTAGCAGTTTCGATGGTTGAGGAACCTTCAAGGTTTGTAGCACTAAATGCGGCTGTTTTTTTTTTTTGCCTAGCCTTCATATTCAGTGGAAATAGAATGGGCAAAAGGGACTCACAGTTCCTAGTTTAGCTCCTAAGTTCTACGGTTTCTGCTGAGAGTCTGTGAAATATCCTCCTGAGGGACCAAAACAAGTGTATCCTTATGTCAGTGTATGTACCTGATTAGTCAGGGCCTTGATTTCTTCCAGTGTAGCGGCCTGTTTCTTCATCAGAACCTCTTGCTGTGGGTTGTAATCTGAAGACTGCTACAACACAATAGAGCACAAAACATGTCACAACTGAAAAACACCATCGATTTGTGGTTCTGAGCCCGTGTTGTGTGTGCATGTGGCATGAAAGGAGGGATAAAGACTGCTCGCACGTCTATAAGCACTTCATGTGCTCATGTTTCTCCCTGCGAGTCTCTCTGTGTGTATATATGTACCCATGGGATGCAACCAGAGATAGAGAGGCTCAATACCGTTAAGTCACAGGTTGGACTTGTCCAGTTAGATTACACAGCCCCCGTGCACTCGGGCTTTCGGTACTGAGGGTGTGCTGATTAAACAAGTGATTGTGTTAGAAGTAGTTGAGGTAATTAATGGGTAAAGGCTGATTAGGTAGACGTAAGCTGCAATGAGACCCTAATGTGTGGAGGGACGTCGGGGGTGTTTACTGCTGTCCAGACTGAGCTGACGGAAGAGGAGCAGAGCGAACTGTCCGGCTCTTTAACGTAGATACAACAGGTCTGAATGTTGATGAGCTCTACAGAGGAACCAGAGCAGAGCCCAGTGACTCATCGACCACACGTGGATTGGCGCGCTCGCTGTAAACAGCTTCTGAGTAATGGACAAGCCTGGCCTATGGTCAGGGCCGGCTGCACTTTACTCATCCGTCAAAGGGCTGCATGCGTGTGTGTGTGTGTGTGTCCGTGCTTGTGGAGCTACTGTGAGTGATTGTGTGCGCACGTTCACGTGTGTGTGGGTGGGTGTACTTACAGTTTGGCGATGTGTGTGCGTACCTGTAAGCAACACGTGGGCGTACTGTATGTGGACATGTGTGCAAATGTATGAAAGAAAAGTGCTGTAACGTGCCTAAGGTAGTATTTTTTTCCGTCTGTTGTTGAAATGTTAGACACTTTGTAACCATAGTTACACTGTTGAATACAATATGTGTTGGGCACATCAGTGCGAGCTGCTTCTTCTACTGTCAGCTACCAACAGAGTGGTAAATATAGTGAGGCATAAAATCATGTAGCTTTAGAATTAGATGTGAATTGGTGACAGTTCAACATTTTGGGAAATACATTTGACAATGGACACACATTACAGTCTCCCCTCCAGTCTGGATCAGACGGTGCTAAGAGTCAGCAGACAAAAACATGTGCATTCATAATTCTCAGGAGACTACGGAGGTACACTCTGGATGGTATCCACACAGTTCTAGCTCTTCATAAATACTGATGCCATCATTTCTGTGACACATGACTAAATGAAACCTTAAGTTTGCTGTGAATCACAAAGTTCTCCCCACTAGCAGTTGCGATGTCCAGGACTCAACCAAACTCTGCATTTTCCTGTTGCCTTTTCACTGGAAATTGCACTACTTACAGTATAAACAGTGGAAGCTCTTGGTTGCCAGCAATGTTTGTTTTAGTCCAAGAACATGCAACAGTTGGCGTTCCTGCAGGATTTTCACGCCTGCCAGAACTTCAGCTGTTACCGGCCAACAGTGTATAGAAAGCCTCAATGAAACTGGGACTTCCTGTTTGTATTCCAGAGGTAGAAAACCTCATTTAAAAACCAAAAAAATGCTACTTTGGAAGAGAGTCTGCCTTAACAGTGTGATGTGTGTCTGGTTCTGTCTAAATAAAACAATCTAATATCACTGATTATTCTGTCTTTAATGAACATCATCTCTCATAAGCCTTCAACGTTCAAGAGCTGATGGAAGAGTTGTGTCCATGATCAAGTAGTGAATTTATGATTAGTTAGACAAATTAGAGAAATTACAGCTAGACCGATGAAAATTTTATCTTAGCAAAGAGCACTGGTGAGTTGTATAAATGGGGTCAAAACTGAGTAATTAAGTAAGTAATTGTTTAACTGATAAAATAAGGAAGGTTTCTGTTTTTGAAAGCAAGTGTGGTAATGGCCGCCAATGAAAAGGAAATCCAAGAGCATGCTTCTTTCTACAGAGACAGATGAATGAAATGCTAAATAAGACTCTGGAAGAGGCTAGTCCAGACTTTAAGTCATGATTTGGGGATTTTGTACTAACTTCAAACTGTCAAGGACTCAAAAAAGTAAGAATTTTTAACTCCTTTCAGACCTGCACTCATTTCTGTTAATTTGATAGCAACTAAAAATGTTGGCTTCACATCTGAAAGAACACTAATACTAGGACAGGTTTAGTAACATTTCTATATCACTTTGAGCAAGTCAGAATGGCATGCCTTCGCAATAACAGATAGGGATGCACAATACGTGTACTTTAAGTTGTAGGAAGCAATTTAAGGATTTTTTTTTAGATATTTCAGCAACAATATTGACCAACAAACATCACAGCTCAATCACAAAATACCTTTGTTGGCCATCTTGCTTCTCAGTTTCTCATCGATTACTTACCAAAATGTCAATATAAATTAAACGTTACAGCAACGATGACAGGGTCTATAACACATTAGTATTGTTGCTTCCGGCTGTTTGTAGGAAACTTTTCTCCGAGTTGATTAAACACCTGCAGCATCAAACAGCAGCAGGATCTCTGTAAGTTTCTTTAAAGCAAGAGAATTGTGCCTATTTAGGCAAACGGAACAGCAGTAGCGTCATTTATTATTCAGGATTATAAATCATCCCCGTCGATCACAGCTTTTGGGCTTTTTAAAAAATATTATCACACAATGACTGATTTGGAAATCATAAATGCACTTGGAATTTTGTTATTTGGACAGTTCCATAAACTTGCTATTAGCTTTGGTTCAGTTTTTGTCTTTCAATGCATTATTATCCATCATGTCACTTAATATACTGTCTGTTCCTGCCATTATAATAACTATTACATGCATGTCATGGTTCTCTCTGCTATTATACTGTATGTCTGAATGAAACAATGAGGAAAATGAACTACGTCTGAATTACAGAATGCTGTCACTGTAACAGACTGAGGAAACAGTTAATGTTACTTATCCCATATCTGGAAAGTCCTCAAGCGTGTTTACAACTTTCAGCCAATCATCAGGTTTTTCCAACCTACATTTACACTAAATATGCAGTTAGCTTAGCTTAGCATAAAGACTGCAAACAGTTAATCTGGTGCCGTTAACAAGTGCTAACAAGATCAGGCTACCAGCACCTTTAAAACTTGAGTCTAATATGTGCTGAATACGAAACTTTGTTTAGGTGACAGAGATTTTGTTTCTTGGGACCCAGTCAGGCCTGCTGTTTCCCCCCTGTTTACAATATTACTTTATTATACATTCATGCTCAAAGGAAACTGTAAATCTATGACTTTAGGTGAGTTTAAAAGAGACTGGCTTTGTACTTACGGCACCATCGGACTGACTGGGCTCATCCAACACCTCCACACTTTGTCCCTTTTTCAGCCTAAGTGAAGATAATTATTTTCAGTAAGACCTCTTATGCATATTTGAAAACTCACCAAATCAGTGGTCATTTGCATGTTCGTGGGTTTAAAATATTCTAAGACGTGTGTGTAGCTACCCTGCCATGATGACTTGTTGGATACAAAAATAACAATAATGATTAAAAATGAATAAATAACAAATCAAGCCAGTCGTCATATGCAGTGTCAATGCCTTCTCATATTCTTTTCATCTGTGGACAAAAAGCTGTAACTTGGTCAGAATTTACCTGAGAGCTGTGAACTCACTTTGCTTTCTCTGTGGACGAACATTTTGAGAGCGTTTTCTTCTTGTTTTCTTTGGTTTCACTGCAAAACAAGGCGAAGACAGATTTAAAACCTTCAAAGTGACCCTATAAACAGCTTTGTTTTCCCGTTAAGAGTTGCAGGCTGTGAGAGTCTGATGCGACCTTATCGTTTCAGGGAAAGGAAGGATTAAATGCGATGTTGCAGATTCTGTGTGGACAGGTAGGTGATCAGGGCTGCCTTCGCCTCTCTGCTGCTGTTTATACACCTGTTGGATAATAGCTGTCCTGAGATAACCATCTGTCAGCTGGAGATTTGGGATAACACGCACACATACAAGCACAACACCGGTCAAGCCAGCGAAGGACATCGAAAGACCTGCACGCTGAGGTGAATCTTTTATTATTTGAGGTTTTCTTTTTGCAAAATGTCAAACAATTCTCCTCAAATGACACACACACACACAGACAGCGTCACACCACAGTCTCAAGGCACAGATTGGACAGACTCGGCAAAGCCTCGTTGTGTGTGCATCATGTTCCAAATGTGTTGCATGTGTGCTCACACCTCTCCAGGGTCTTCAGCTCGCTGCTGTGTCTCTCTGTGGCCATCTCCAACAGTTTGGCCAGTCTCTGTCACAACAGAATTAAGGAAATGGCACAATCAGTCAAGATAAAGTGCCAAATGAGACTTAAATAGCTCTAAACAACAATGTCCAGAAGTTCAACCCTTCTGTTGTTAATTTGCAAGAATTTAAGTTTAAGTTTCAAGAAAATGCCCAAACCCTGTAGTGCACGATGCTAACTGGCTCTTCACTACACAGCACCCTTACAGTACAATCTACATTCTGTCTACTCAAACACTGAAAAGTTAATGGCTGACCCTGCAGTTGTATTCTGAACTAAGAGCACCCCAGTCTGGTGCATAATGAACAGAGCCTCTGAAGTACCGGTTGATCGCCCATGAGCCCAAATACACAGCACAGGGAGGTAAAAGTAGGTGCTCCAAGAGAATTGTGAATGCATCCTGAGCAGTGGAAATGAATGCTATTTTTGGAGTGAATCATTAAATATAATAAGGACAGCCAAGAGCTGAGTAAGAGGAGAGTTCTGGCTGAATGAGGGGTGTATCAACACTACTACAGTAGAACAAGGAGCAGATTTTGTCTGTCAGGTACCAATATTTAAACAAAATTCCATATATGGATGAAATGCAAGAACTCATACATTGTCGATGTGACTGACAAAAATGTTATGTAAAACTTTAAGTAAAACTACTGCTAACTATTCACTAAAGTTGAAACAGCACAGTTATTTAATTGCACATTGTGATGCAGTAATTTTTTAACTGTTAAATAGACTGTTAGATTATTTAATTAACAATATCATCATATTTAGAATAAGAATAACAATTTTGGTATGCAAATCTAAAGATACAAATTAAGGAGCAAAACAGCAATTAAATAAATGTTAAAAACTTACAAGTAAAATGTTTAATATCCTCCTCTGAAGTGCAGTGAAGAGGTGGTATAAAGTAGATGAGAACAAAAGCACTAAAATGAAGGGCATGCACCATCAATGTGTTTTTAAACCTGCTATAATTGAGTTTTTGATTATTAGAAGATGAATGCAGCTGAAACTCATTGTTTAAGAAAGTGTTGGTGTCTAAGGTGTTCACAAACAGCAGTGGGAAGGAAAGTGTTCAAGCATTCTTTACCAAAAACTTTTAAGTTTTCTCATAAAAATGTCCTTCAAATGACATACTCAATGCAGAAAAACATTCCCTGTGAGTATTATAACTCTGTATTAGATAATTATAATATTACTTAGATTGCATTAATGTAAAAACATGATTTTAGGGATGTAGTTCAGCTCGTTTTGAAGTAATTTGTATCCATCTGACTAACGATTATTTTCATTTTACATTCATCTGCAGATTATATTCTCCATGCATTGACTGATTGGTTTGGTTTGAGAAAAAACACAAAGGCAGTGGTATTTTTTGACAGCTTTTTCTATGTATTTTGTCCAAATGTAAATGCAGTGTACAGTCAATAAAAACAGAGATTTTGAAAAACTCTGTTTGCAGTGCTGGCGTGTAAACAGGGAGAAACCTTTTGGTTGTTACATGAACTGATTCTGTGCAATAGAAAATGTGGACTAAATAGTGCCAGTAATAATATTTGTAACAGGACTTTTTGTATCTAAATGCACCTTAAGGCTTCCACTATACTGAGGAACAGGCTTCAGAATCAGTCCATACATATGGTTCCCCCAAATGGTGCGCCATCATTGGTAGCCTACTGGAAAGCTGCAACAGACTTTTTTCAGGTTTCTTATTGGCAGTCATGGCTTTAGGATTATGTTCATATCACTGCCTCTTGGTTTGTGGGCCAGAAATCCAAAGTGATAAGCTGAGAAGAGGCTAAAATACTCTGAAGAGCTGAGAACTGCTGAGTTGGGTCATAATTTGTATCACATGGAACCATTTGATTCACTGTCACTATAAAATATTGATTGGAGCAGCTTTAAGTACAGCATCTGACTAAATATGCTGAGTTTCTTGCCACTACTGATGTCTTTTTATGCTCATTTTAAATAGAATCCAAGGAGCTTCAAGCTTTTACGAACCTCTGTGGCACACTGCTCTTTCTTCTTCTTCATCTGGTCAGACTGCTCTGTCCACAGAGCTAATAGCTCAGCTTGCATTTTTTCCTTCTGCTCCTTCACTCGTTCTTTGCTCACACTGGAGTCAGAGGTGTCGCCTCCTCCCCTGGTGAGACACACAGTAACACGTTACAACAATGCAGGCCATATGAAAGGGGAATACGGCCATCGACTAACCCTCTCTACACCTTCTAGTGCAAAAATTAGTCTACAACCATGTGGTTACTGGAAACACTACACAGTTGTGCTCATGTGGCCTTTAATAACACATGGCTTGCTCTGAAAGCTCAGTGTGGAGGACCGAAAACAAAAAGCACTGACGCTCTTACTCATTTAGTTGTTTTCCTGCACCTCTAACATTCTCCTTTCGCCAGAAAAACCCATTAGCCGCCGAATATTCTTCATGCTTCTAAATATATTCTCGTTAATAACATCGACCAAAACAACAACAACTTCATTAGTGTGGCAGTATTAATACACTGTAGAATTCGGTGCTACTTTGCAGGAAACAGAACAGTCTTTGAATGATTAACCATAAACAATTGGACAGATGGTTCTTCTTCCACTAACACCATCAAGAAAAACCTCTTTTGTCAAATATTCTGCATATTTCAGCTCAAAAACTGACTTTGAAAAAGCATTATGACAACAAATAGAGAGGGAAAAAAAATCTGTTTACTCTTTTTTCTTCACTGAGGCTTTCTTCTTGATGGCCTTGAAGGAGTCTGTGTATTTCTGAATCAAATCCTCTCCTTTTTTCTGATACTTCTTCTCTGCTTCTTTCATCTCTTTCTCCTGACGCTTGATGACCTTCAGATAGTTCTTGTGTTGTGTCAGTTGCTCAGTAGTCACAGTCGAAGGCTCTGCGGCATAAACACAAAGGGCTGGCTGTGAGAATCTTTTTACTTGTCAGCCCTTGATATGCATTGATAATAAATCTATTCAGTAAAAAAAAATACCTCTAAATTGATCTGCGTTTCCTTTGTGAGAGAGCTTTTACCTACAGTGAACTGGGATGAGTGCAGCACATGAAGCACTTCAGTGTTACCTTCACTGCTGGTCGGCGGCTGAGATGAGTCATCTGATCCTGCAGGCACGGTCAGTGTGTTTACTGGACAGGTCACAGCCTCTTCAGGAGCAGCAGCCTCTTCAGCAGCAGCAGCAGGCTCTTCAGCAGCTTCTGTGGCCTCCTTATTGTCTGGAGCAGGCTCAGGGTTTGCATCAGTGTCTCCGCCTGATTCTTCTTTGGCTTCTGGAGCTGCTTCTGGCTCCGGGGCTTCGTCTGTCTCAGCTGCGGCCTCCTCAGATGAAACCGTGGCTTCAGGAACGGTTTCAGATGCCTCTGGTGCCACATCTTCAGCAGGAACAGTGACAGGAGCTTGAGGAGGCTCTTCTATAGGCTGGGTAGCATCTGATTTTTCTTCTTCTTTAGCTTCTTCTGCAGGAGCTTCTGGTGGAGTCTCGGTTGGCTGCTCAGTGGCTTCGGTGGGTGGTGCAGCTTTGGATACAGCGTTTTCTAGAAGAAGTAGAAAGTTTAGCAATGAAATACACATTTAAACTCAGCACTGAGACCACAACAGTCCTAATAAAACCTTGATTTTTTTTCTGAACTGCGTCCCCTTCACAAATTTCATTACCTGCAGCAGGAGCTTCACTTTCTTTAGCTGTGTCTGCAGGGGGTTGGACCACAAGCGGCAACTCATAGGGAGAAATGTAGTCAGAGGATGACTGCAGGGGTTTAAAAAGAAAAAAAAGAGACTTGACAATCTAGCAAAGCTGGTCATCTTCCAGGAAGTCAGTTAGTGCTGTTAAAGCTTTATAGGGAACCTGGGGATATAACTGATATGTCAGTTTTAGTGTCTGAGCTTCAGCTGCTGTTACCTCTTTGGGGGTCTTTGTGGTTTTCTCTGTCCCCTTTGTTGGATTGAATAAAGCATCAGTGAAATCTGAGAAAGAATCAGAAACATTACTGTACAAGGGAGCGATATTCAGGAGCAAAATTCATTTTTAATTAAATAGAAATGTGTGTTTAAACACAGCAAAATGCTCCACCAGCTTCGTAGATCAAATTGCATTAGGCTTGTCCTTGACTGTCACTTTAGCTACATGGATTCAGTTTTTATTTTGCATACAGTGAAAAGCTAAGTACCTGCAAAGGCAGCAGGGATGTAGTCCTTGACCTCGATGTACACAAAGAGAGCAGGCAAAGTGAGAGGCATGTTGCTCTCACTGCGCAGGCAGATGTGATGGAAGCCTACGGGGTATTAAAAAAAAAAAACCTTGGTAATTAAAAACAAGGCAGCATCTCCTCTGATCCAGAAGTTGAGGATAAATCAAGTTAGCAAACATTCTTAGGGCCTTGAATGACTCAGTGTTTTAAATTATGTAGATTAGATGAAAAACAAATTCAAATGTTTTTCCTCTCAGAGTCACTGACCTGACTGAATGGCATCGACAGGGATGATTCTGTGGCCCAAGAACTTTCCATTCTCTTCATGCACGACAAGTCTTAGAGAGGCCATCTCTGGCAGCAGGATCTAACAACGATGACAAAAAGTAGCAGCAGATCAGGTTACGATGGATCACACAAATGCGTTCACTCTTGTTTGTATTTGTGCATATCTTAAGATGTTAAATGCTGTAACCCACACCTTCTCAAAAACAAAAGGCTCCTCATTCCACACTGGGTTGATGGCATTGGGGGTGGTAGACCACTTGGTGCGATATTTCTTCTTGGGGTCTCCTGGCAGCCCAATCACCTCCACCTCCACCCCTGTTTTAACACTCTTCTCTGACAGAAACTGACCTGAATAGATCTAATGAGAGAATATCTGATCACATGCATGTATGAACTGGTTAACAGTATGGCTGCGTGCTGCTGTGTCCATGCATGTTGGCGGATATAAATAGAGCTGAGGTTTTCAGCCCTGCAGAGTCTGCTGAATACCAGGAACCATGTTACAGTCTCAGCAGGATGCTTGTATTATTACGGACTCTGCATCCAAACTACAAGGACAACACACAGCACATGTAGACTTCCCAAGGCTATTCAGGTTCATTTAATGCTCAATTTAGAAGAGCAGAAAACAGCTGCCAGCTATACACATATTGCACTGATTGCTCATCAGCTTCCCTGCAATGCGATATCATAAATGATACAGCTTTAACATATGAACAGTTTTACCTGAAGCTTTGAAGTCAATTATTTTGACCTTTTAAAATTGCTTCCTTTTTATATTTGTTTTGCACAAATAATACAGGCCCTAAGCTGAACACGTCTAAAGGATGGTTCAAGTAATAGAGTCGCTATAGTAACAAGGCCGTGAACCTGCCTTTATGGTCAGTGTGCTTGCCACAACGGTGTCAATCCTGTCACAGAAAGGGTCAAACTTCTTGTCACCGCGGCGCATAACGTCGTGTTTGAGCAAGTAGCCCGTTCTGCCGTTGAATTCAAACAGAGCCATGTTCAGCTGCATGGGGAAATCTGAAAATAGACACAAACAGCCCATTCATGCCACCTCTCTTCAGCTTCAGGAGGAGCACTGAGCATTTGGGATGCAGAGCACAGCTGAGGCCTGTGCAGCACAAAGAGGTGCAACACTGACCTGCTGTGGTGAAAGACAGAAGCTCAGTTTTAAAAAATACAAAAGGACATGACATGTTAAGAATGTCAGGACATTATAGTTAATCGAGAACTGGGGACAGTTGATGTAGTGCAAGAAATACGGAATATTTCTGAGTGGTTTTCAGTGCTTGTGTCAATTTGTACCCATTGTCTGGTAGTTGAGCGCCACCATCTGGCAGCCGACATTCCAAAAAGGTTGGGGGTTGTAGTTGGATGAGTCCATTCTCGTCCCTTTGGGGTAAATCCTGCTCATCTGCCTCTTATTGTACCTGAGAAATATCATTTAGGAAACATGGATGTATAACTGCATTTGTATTTTTCTGTGTATTCTCCTCTGACTGCATCAAACAACATATTTTGACCAGAATTGCAGCTCTTACTGAGTCATTTCAGAATACAGAACGCAAAATTTTCATTTTCTTATTTCTTTTTCTTTTTGGAGCCTCAGAACATCTGCAGCACTCTAAAAGGATACTCGACAAACTCAACAGCAGTCTTGGCAATCATCGCCTCCCCTTTGGTCTCCACAAAAGATGAGATAACGTAACTCTTGTTTTTCTCTGTGAAGGAAGAGAAAAATGAGAGGAAGAATTGCATAACTCACACTGACTTTGATGTATTTACCAGGGGTATTAGTAAAATCTACTTTATGTGAGTTACATTCATGATGCACAGACATACTTCTGGCGTTGTCAAAAGAGATGAATTTGTTGGGCTGGATGTAGTTGACGATGGATGACATCGCCTCGTACGCTGTTACTTCTTGTCCAGCTGTGCCCTGTGTGGGGTTGACAGGAGGTTATCTGATGTTTGGACTCTCGAGGCCAGAAACAGAGGAGGTCATAAAAACAAAACCGTCATCACAGTCGTCATCATGTACCTCATCTGATGTCTTCATTTTCTCCTCATCCTGTTCCTCCGTGTCTTCTTGCTCCTCGTTGTCCTCCGCAGCTGCGTCCCCTTCTGGTTAAATGTATAATCATAATGTGAGTGACACCTAAAATAACTAAACAGGCCTATGTTTGGAACATAACTAGATTTGTATGTGCACCTTGGTTCTCCTGGGTGGCAGGGGCCGGGCTCGTGCCATCTGGGGAAGGGGTGTTTGGGTCCTGGGTGGGAGCAGCTGTGGCTGCAGGCTGGTCAGTGGTTGCTGTGGTGGTTTTCTTAGCTGGAGCTGGTTTCCCATGGCTGCCCTTCTTGTTCTTAATGAGGATCTTACCCAAGAGCTCAGATGGGCTGGGAATCTGCTGGCCTGGCTTCAGCTGGATGTTAGAGACAAATACAAGAAAAAAAAAAACTTTAAACTGAAAGTAGTGAAAGTTCAGAGATGTAGCTACAAGGTCTGTCATATTTTTGTTGCTGTTTTTTTAAGGGGCATGCATACAAACATTATGTCACGCATTAATCACCATTACTAATAACCACCGAGCACAAACTGAGGCTGATGTTTCTTTGAGTAAATAAATTTAACCTGATGGCACCAGAGGAAAAGTTCTGAGGTCATAAAAGTAATTTGCCTTTATTCTCTAAGGATCTAGATTATTTGATTCAAAATCCAATTCATTCAACAAATGAATAAATCAAAAGTTGAAATATTTCACTCAACACAAAAATGCCACCTAAGTCAGAAGACTTCATCATCTGGAGACTAAAATGATCTAAAATGATTTTTTTAAACACCCGCTACAGGAATAAATTAAAGGGAGAAAAACTGGCTGCTTGAGATATTTTTAGGATGCTGGGTTCGGAGGAAAAAATAACATCTCATGACCTAATTTCTGAAATCCTGGCAGTGTCCCTGATATTATCTGAGACAGTTAAACTCATGCTCCCTTTGCCTCAGGGATTCAAGCACATGTATATCCTCCACAGAGCTGAGAGGAGGTGAACACACACTGGCTGCTGATATAAATCAGTTGAATGGGTATGGGAGCCTGTGAGGGCCTTGTCTCCTGGAGATAAGAACGAGGACAAACATGAAACTTGAACTTTTGCATTTATTGCTCTCATGTGAGTAGACTGCAAAATTTAGCTAAGTCACGCATTGTAACATGACAATCCTGCATCTAATTTATCAGACAAACTGCTCTGTTTGACAAATCTCTGTGTTCAAACATTATCTAGCTGTTATTTTGACAGCAGGCTGTGTTACTCACAGGGTATTTTTCCAGAGGCTCTGTTAGCAGGGCATCACCAAATATGGTTTTGCAGTAGTTGGCCATCTTCTCCTGCTGTTTCACGCTGGAAGAAATCAGAGCAACACCTGTTACTATCCCCACTTCCTGCTGCAAAGTCTTTACTTACATCTGACATATTTTGGATAATGACAAAAGAACATTATTGCATTGTGTTAATAGCAGTACATGGCATGAGTTCATGTAAAAGCTTACGAGTCAACGTGGTTCTCGAATGAGAGGATAACGGGGTACTGTGAGGTCTTAAAGGCGCTCTCTGCAATGGCCTCGATTACATCCTGTTACATGCCACAAAAACACAGGCCTTTTTGTTATTGTATGCTCTTAACTTGTCTTTTACTGGATTGAGATTAGACAGAACTGGCAATAGAGCAAAAGAAAGCAATGAGATAGCAAAAAACTTGGGTATGAACACAATAAAATTGTGAAATCACACAAAATCTTGACACCAACGCATTGGGACAACTATTCTCTGAAGACATAAACGGGGACAGAGCTGTCCCTTCTATGCAGAGACCCTGAGGTCACCTCCAAAACCATCACATCCAGCCTGACAGTGAACCGGACTGAGGTGTTTGGGACCCTGTGACTGTGGAGCTGTCCTTAAATGGAAGTGCTGAGTGTGAGAGGAAGACGTGGCCGCCTGCCTGTGTGTGTTTGTGCATTGCTGTGTGCTTCAAAGGCTTCACACGCTTTTGCTCTTTGGTTCGAATGAGCACCTCGGCATGAATAAATGGTAACTGGGGAATCTATGGGCTCATCACAGTCGCTGTGATACATTCTGACACTGTGTGGTGAGTGTGAACAGCTTCTGGCGAGTGTATACGAGAAGACGTCATACTGAAACAATGAAAACTGTGCAGACAGGATGCCAGGGAAGGCCATTTACTAGAACAGAGGTTTGATATGAGAGGATTTGCTGTCTGATCACAGAGTTTAAATGACGCCGCAAAATGCATCCGTTGCTCTTCATATCCAAATGATGTATTTGCTGATATGCATGTTGTTTAAATGCTGTTGTTTAAAATACATGTGAAATGTGAGAAGACTGAAGAACGTGTAACCACCTTGAAGAGGATCTCAGTGGTCATAGTGAAGCCATGAGTAATGATGGGCTCTTCATCCGGAGGTTTACCCTTCCAGCAGTCCAGCTCCAGACACCGGCAGCCGGACAGCAGACACTGACGGTACATCTCAGGAGAGGACACGCCAGAAAACTGACCAGCTACACAGGAAGAGAGGAAAAATAAAAGGATGTGCCCAAGATTTCACACATAAAATGTCCAGCAGCATGTCATAGGAGCTTGGTGCAGTGGTTTGTGGGCGAAAATCAAGGCGATATATGTGACCTGTTAGGTATGTGTTGTGTGAAGACTTGATTAAGTAGTGGGGTACAGGTTGGGTCATGTCCTGACACTTGGCCAGCCTGTCCTGCATCACAACTGTTGTCTCCGGACCCATCAAGAAAAACCAAAGCCCCTCTGGAGAAATCAGACCTGCAGATGAACATTACAGATGCATTGGAGCATTTGAAAGAAAAGCCCAAAAGCAAATCTCAAGCCCTCTAGATCTCACCTCTGTTAGAATTAGAGGAGCACGGCTCATACTTGTCAATCAGAGCTTTGATCTGATCTTGCCTCAGACGTGGAAACAGCTCCTCGTTGAGCCGAGAGTCCCTCTGCTTCTCGTTGAGGAACTTGGTGAAATTCTCCTTCGTCATGGTGGGTTTGTTGGAGCTGCAGGGCACAGTGAGGCATGACAGTCACATCAGCGCTGCATCTAATGCTGCTCGTGTCCATCACGGCCCACTAACTGCCACCTGAGCTCATGCCAGGCAGCTAATGCATGAGCTGGAGGCTCAGACTGGCCCAGCATGAAGATGGCATAATTTACTTGACACCAGCCATCTCCAGCTACCAAATTAGAATATGTACACAAACATGTTTTTTTTTTAGCTTCATAACTATTAGATAGAAACTGAGACCCTTGGAATGAGTGTATTTACATGCCAGATGAACAGGTTTACCAGAAAGGAAAAATGTTGATAATACAGACAAATTCAAAACATGTTTTTGGTTGAGAACTTGTGGAAGTCTCAAAAAGTAAATGTGAGATTAAATAAATTTTAAGAATAATACACAATTTGATACAAAACAATACAGGCTATACAATACACAAACAAAGGTTATTGAGGCATATCAGAAGACAGCCAATGAAGCACAAACGTTGACTCACTAAGAAGTGAAGATCTCATAAATCTCAGGTCGAGGACAGAGGTTTGTCAGGAAGGTCTTGAAAGCAGCTTCAGTGAAAACATCAGGCTTTATGGTGTCGTACTAAAAAATGAAGACATGATATCTATATCCGATCTTTATTATCAAAAAACTGTTTAAAAATACGGTAAATTAAAAGTACTAAAGTTTGATTTTATCACATTTGTGCAGCTGGAGGGTTAAATTATAAACAAAATATCTTATCTAAGATATCTGAGCCAATAAGAATAAAAAGAAATAATAGAATTTATTTCTAGTAGACAGCAGGTGCTGTTTCTAACCTTTCCTTTAGGGAGGTGTGCTGATGCTAAGGCACTTTCCACCCTCTTCTTATCCGCAGGGAACATCTTGTAAATACTGAGAAAACACACAGTGAAACACCGAGTAGGAAATATGTAAATCTACTGTACAAACTAACCACTGCGTGGTTGTACTGTAACCTACTGCTTCACTGGGATCTTGCCGTCCTTGTTGGTCTGAAGAGAAAGGCGGACGTATCTACGATTGAATGCAGCACATGTATAAATACAAAGCTGTATTTCACATTACATGATGAAATGAAATTGTTTTGTGTTCAGTCATTATCTGATACAAGCTGCTGTCAGATTACATGACGTTCACTTACATTTTATCCAGGAAGACTTGTCTGCATGCATTGGTTCTTGCAGCATTGTAGGCAATTGCAAGGATGTCATTAGCCCAGTTCTGATGTGCAGTTAATCACAAACACAAACAGGCATCTTGTATTTAATTCAACAACATGAGTTGGCATTAGCCCTTTAACTGTTGTAAAAGCTTTGATATCCACACAAACTCACCACTAGAGGGGGTTAAAATAAGTGTACCTCAGGAAATGAAAGTAGTGGATGTTGCATTTGAACAAAGCACAAAAGTGATTTCATTACAGTTGATTAAATCTGGATGTTGGAGTCATAAAGTCTAATAAAGACTAAAAGGAAGAGAGAGAGGGTGCCTTACTGGAGGAGAAGCAAGGCCTCATTATATAGCAGCTAATGGCCTGTGGCTGTGTTTGAACCATCAGAGGGGATCAGTGACAGAGAGGATGAACTGCAAACACAGATTCAGCAAATACTGTGGTTTTTATACCTGTGTCACTTTCTCCTTGGAGGCAAAAAAGTTATGATAGGTCAGATTGACTGTGTCTGGACCTGAGACGATGGTCAGGGTTTTGGCCAGATGGTTGCTGTCTGGGAAATCCAGGTTGAACACGTTGCGGACCTTGGGGTGCTGTGAAAGGCAAAAGAATGAATGAAATGTGCAAAGAATACCTCTTCCACATGATTCACTACCATATTGTTCTTGTGAACGAACTTTTCAATTAATAGCTTTCACAGTTTTCTTTTAAAAAAAAATAGTCCAAGCACATATTGTCTGCACAGATTGGACACCTGGAAGCTTCTTCTGCGCAGGCAAATGTGCTGACCAGAACATGCAAACATATGCACACCTAGACTCGTGCACACGCTCTCAAACTCACACAAAGGCGTGCATGTCCTATGAGCAGTTTATTTCTATTCTACTTTAAAAGCTGCAGAGCTGATGTCAGCACCAGAGCAGCTTTCCCCAAAAGCTCCTCGGCGGGGGAGGCAGGAGGAAGCTGTACGGCACCCCAACTGGGATGATGCAGTGCTCTCTGCTCTCCCTGAGGGGAACAGATTTCAGATCTCCCGTCGGCGAGGGATGACGATGGCTGCATACTGCAACCCTCTGAGGAGGCCAGCGAGGAGTGGAAAAGAACTGAAACTACAACTGTCAGCTTTCAACCCAAAGAGAGAGAGAGAAAAAAATACACGCAAGCTCACTCACAGAAATCTCAGCTCATGACTCACTCTGTGGCACAGTGCTTGTTTATGTTTGTTTGTTTGTGTGTCTGTGCGTCCGTGTGTTCCTGTAGTCAGGGTGTAGCCTGGGTACATGTGTCCACTGCAGTTTTTGCAATGCAAATATGCTCCTCGTATTAATGGGCACACTAAGGGTTTTACATTTTATTTGCATGCGTGCAGCGATTCTTACACAAGAAACACATCCATTTGGCTTAATTGGACCAGAGTGCTGGTTACAACATTAAATAATACCACAGTACTCACTTTGGGAAGTTTTGCATATTTCCCTGTTCTGGTATCTCTGATGGTAGCAACATCCAGGAACGTTGTCTCCTAGAAACAAGAGGCAGAGAATCATCTTCAATACTAAATTCAACATGTAGGCGCCTGTCCAAATATGGATTGAGATACAAGTCATCCTTTGGCAAAGTGCAAAAACTATGGGATTTACTTTGTGTGTGTGTGAGGAATGTTTGGCTGCCTTTTAAACATCACACAGGAAAGTGTAGCGATGTTTTTACAATTGAAAATATGCATTTGGAATTCAAAATAGCGTGTTTCTGATGTGGCAAAAACCAGAAGGTGCCTCAATGAGAGTGAAAGAGAGGAAATAAAAGAGCACTAAAGACAGAAAGTCTTCTCCACTGAGTGCATCACAGTCCAGCTGCACAGTGCAACAGGAGTGTGAGGCCACATCAGCACCAATCAATAATCTCCACAAGCTGCTGGGACTGGAAAGGTGGTCAATGAAGCTTTTTAGATATCCCACAGCTTTGGCAGATCCTAATCACACGCACATTAGCCACACAGAGGATGTGAATCGGACACACGACTACCCCAACAATGGCTTTCTTTCTTTTCTTTTCCAGACACTTAATATTGATTACCTTGCTCTGGTTAATCCAGTAGACATAAAAACCTTTCGGATCCATCTTCATGGTGACGGGAACAGTCTTTGTCGAGTCCTTGATGGAGACAAGGGAATTGGCTTTCACAGAGTTTGGACTCTTACTCCTGAGTTGAGATCTATTTTGATGTGTTGATGCTAAATTAGACCATTTAAACCAGACTTGTAGCTTTATTTTAGATTACTAGTTGGGAAAGAAGTGATTCAGATATAACAAAAATGTCTCTTTTTATGGAATTTAAATGAAAAACCTGTGCACATCTGCATATAAAGCAACATTTCACCTTTTCTGACATTTAATAACCACCAGCTCATGTTTTAATTGAAATATTCACTCACCTCCGACCATTTGGTGAATCTTTCTCCTTTGACCAGGTAGTCTTTGACTTCTGGAGCCTCCAGAAAGTATCTTTTCTTATTCATTTTGTCCTTCTACAGTGACTTTTCCGCCTGAGTAATGCTATAGCTGACGTACATCCACTATCTCCATTCCCACAATAGTCCTAAACACGCTTATCCCTCCATCTGTATCCGAAAGGTGCACTAAACTGGAGTTGAGCTGATCTGACTGAGCTGAGGACGCACCTCAAGAAATATGCATTGCAAATGAAGTTGGAAGAAAAAAAACATGTAGCATGACTAAAGGTCAATGTGTCGGATTTCTTACAGATTCAAAGCTCTGGATCTCTCAGACAATATGAGATAAAAGGCTGATATTTGATCGTTTACATAAATGTCCCAGTCTGAATGTGTAATTAACTGAGAAATAGTCCATAAACAGTAAAAAGTGTTGACGCTGTATTCTGTGGTTTGTCCAGGAGAACAGAGACGCTGGTTCTAAACTTCATCAAGAGAATCTGAATCACTAAACACCACAAGTGGAAAGTGAGAAAATGTTTTTCTTGTAGCTTTAGTGAAGCATTTAATAGGTGGTTTTAGCAGTTGCTTTTCACACCGAAATTTTGAGTTGTCATTGAACATATCAGTTTTTGCTTTTGGCTGCAAAATGAAACATTGGCCACCTGAACAAGAAATGAAGGATTCGTGCAGTAAATATTCATTTAGTCTTAAAATTGTTCCTTTTGCATCATGCAAATAAATGACTGGTATGACTGTGGCCTTACATACTGTTTAAGTTCCAGTCGTGTAAAGAAACAAAATAAATTTACTCAAGTACTAGACATACAATAGATACAGTTCTAAGGCATTTGTGCTTTGCTTGTGTATTTTTTATGCTACTTTCTGCTTTAATTTAACTATAATTCATAGGAAATGTTGCACTTTTTACTCCACTACATTTGCTGTAGCATTTTAGGTCATGATGTAATGAATTGCACAAAATACAATGAATTATATAGTAAATTAAGCCATTTGACAGTGTAACTTAATAAAAACAGTAAACCTCAGTCTACCAGTAAATTTAAATGCTGCTTATATATTTATGCATCAGTAACATTAATACAATAATATATCATGTACAAATAATACACTGAAAAAGACCATTTTGGTGTGTAAATAACGCTTTTATTTGAAACACATTTTGCTGATGATACACATTTTGACTTTTAACTGAGTATTTTTAAAATGTGGAATTGCCGCTTTTGCCTCAATTAAAGATCTGAATATTTATTGCACCAGTGTTAATTTGCATTAAAAGCAAATAGTTTTATCATCAGCTTAATAGGATTTGATCAAATGATGCCACAACCACCTGTCCAGGGTCTCAGTGTCATTTATTACTCACGGCAGAAGACCGACTGCTGTTTCAACAAAAGATCCCTGGTCATTTGGATATCATTCAAATAAACCTTCAGACGGAGCAATATCAAATGCAAACAGTGAGCTAGTCAGGCACAAGAGGAGCGACATCTGGGGAACTACCACAGGGTCAGTTTGTTCAAGATACTGAGGTTATTTAAAAAAAAAAAAAAAAAAAAAAAAAAAAGCTATTTCAATGAAAAACAACAAGGCCAATAAACACACACCTCACAGCTGATCATCTCATGTCATAAAACACATTAATGAAAACAAGCAGCTTTCTAGTAAACACCTGAATGTTTGTAGGAGCTCTGCTTAACTCACCTGTAAAATGGAGACACCAGCATTAACAGTTCTGATTGGGATTAGCTGCACAGTTAAAAAGATAAGGTTTGTCCATTTTTACTGTGAATGCTACACTATAAAAAAACCAAAAACCCAAAAAAATTTTAATATTTTTTAAGCAGCTTTTTCTCATCTTAAATTTTTTTTCCTGTTTTGTTAAATTTCATAATCAGTGGAAAATGGGTTGCAAAGGATGTAAATAATGGCCATATTAAAAATGTACTGTATTATTATTATTTTATTTTTTTTTGCATTTTTTTCAATAGTAAATTCTTTTTACATGTTTTTTGTTGCTGAATTTATATTAAGGATTGAAAAATAGTAAATATTTTTAACTGTTATTTTATAGATGGTCTTTCTTTTGTTAAATTATGGATATTTTTTAGTAAAATCGCAGAAAACAACTTGATGAAAAAAAAGGAATTTATTTTTTACATTTTTCTGTTTTTTCCCCAAAAAATTCTAAATATTGGTGTTTTATGGATATTTGCTATTACTTGAAAGAAGATATATTTTTGTAAATATTTAATGTAAATATTATGGATGATAAAAATTGTAAATTATTTTTTAAACTATTATTTTACACACTACTGTTCAAATGTTTGGGGTCACCACGGTTTTCTAATCACCAGTAAGCCTTCAAATAGGATTAGCTAGCACAATATAGCATTAGAACAGAGGAGTGATGGTTGCTTGAAATGTTCCTCTGTACATCTATAGAGATAGTCCATTAAAAATCAGCCGTTTACAGCTAAAATAGTTATTTACCACATTAACAATGTCTGGGCTGTATTTCTGATTATTTTAATGTTATCTTCATTGAAAAAAATGCTTTTCCTTCAAAAATAAGGACATTTCTAAGTGACCCCAAACTTCTGAACGGTAGTGTATTTCTATAGATTTCTTAAAATGCAGATAATATCCAATAACAGTATTAATTTACATGTTGAACAGATCTAAATAGTATCTAATGTCCACATCAAAAATCAATATTTTTATAAACAGAAATGTATTCATTTGCAATGTGTGTCTTTAAAATTACACTCTTTTACTATTTAATCCAGCTAAAAACATCACGATTTTATGTAGGCTACAGTTGCTGTTATTTCCCCAGTTTTTAAAATAATACTGAAAAAACACCGTTTTTAAAAAGGTTTATTTTGGCACACTTGCTGTCAGATTTTTTTATTTTTTCACAGATTATTTCCAGTTGAAAAGATTAGATTTGTGACATCCAAGCAGTGCACTTTTCCGTTTTGTCTGCTGCTACATGTTAACATGACACATAATAATCCAGCTATATATTAAACACCAAACACGTCATGCATTTAAAGTGATGCAAGCAAAGTTACCTATATGAATAAGAAACTAAAGTTGATGCTTCTATGAAAATGTGTTTTATTTCCACTGACACTTCCGTGATTTATGGTGACGACTGCACTATTTCACACATCACTGCTCATGTGTTGCCCTTCACCTGTTCCACCTGGCAGCCTCCTGGAGGACATGCGCAGTGATAAATAAATCCGGGTCGCTGTCCATTGTGCTGAAAAGTCTCGCTGTGAGTGGGAACTGATCCAAATCCAATGTAAGTAAATATGCAGCTTGATTGTATGCTCATTACAGAACTTACAGGTGTTCATCACAATCAATAATGCTGGTCAATCACCTCTCTGCTGGCTCACCGTCATTCTTACAGGTGTGCGCACTGGAGGATAAACTGACTTGGAGACGCGCTCATCACCACAACATCCTGCCTTCCATGTGCAGAAACAGCGTCCTGATGTGAAGGTGGTGTTTTTTTTTTTCTTTTTTTTTGGTTTCTTCTCGGGCTGCTGCACAGCTGCTGCTTCTTTAAGAGCCACCGCCCGCCCCCTCTCCTGTATTTTTAGCTGAGCCAGCCACTTCATTTGCTGGATAAGACAGACAGTTGTGTACCGTATGATCTCACTTAATCGTTTTAATAAATGACATCAAATCGTATACTGCGGATTCGCCGTGGGCCTGCAGCCAGCTGTTCCCTGGAAATCTGCTCCAGGGCAGACATTTGTCCCGCCGCTGTCGGATGCTGAGACGCGCAGTGAGCCTGTGGATGCCTGATGTCCATTATGAAACGCTGCGCTGGGTACCAAATATGAGGCGCAGCGCTGGTGAGATCAAATGAATTAGAAGAAATCAATTTAGCTGCAAAATCTCGCTGCGCTGCGGACGGTTCAAGGTGGTCCGAGCATCTTTTCTCCTCAGCCCTCCGCTTCCTCTTCTCTTGGACTGTGGATAACAAAAAGCCTTCAAGACGGAGGGGGTGGTGGAGCATCGAGGAAAAAATAGGGGCAATATGAGAGAGCGGGACTTCATGCCCAATATGGAGAGGGGCAAACCTGCTACTTATACAGGGGACAAAAAGGCTAAGATGGCTGCTAAGACTAACAAGAAGTGGGTGAGACTAGCCACTGTTTTTGCATATGTGTTGTCCGTGTCCTTAGCAGCCATTATTCTGGCAATTTACTACAGCCTGATCTGGAAACCGACCAGCGCATCCTCCTCTGCCGGGAAGCAAGGGGCGACTGAGGAGGGCAACCCCGCCGCAAACATCTCAACTAATATTTCCACGAGCAACAATGTCTCGGAGTGGAACTCTACCACACAGACACGGCTGCTGTCTCTCAACCAGAGCAGGCTGGGCTCAACCCCGCACAGTCAGGCGTTTCAGTGGGACGACAGAGCCGAGAGGGTGGCCGCCGAAATTGCGCACACGCCGCCGCAGCAGCAGCAGCAGCAGCGGGAGGAGCAGGACGGACTCTACGCGTCTTCCCACGGTCACACAAGCGCGGAGAGATCGAGCACTTTGGGGACGTCTCGCCCGCATGTGAGCCGCTACATCCCCAGCACCGGGAAGTCTGTCACTGCCGAGGACCAGGAGGAGGAAGAGGAGGAGGAGGAGAGGGAGGCGCACCGGCGAGCAGCGACCGACGACCCCGGGCAGGAGGCTGCAGGTGCGGCCACGTTGCCTCCGACCTAAGCAGACGAGCTTTAGAGGATCGGGCCTCATCCCCCTCATCACCACTCACCCTCTCACATCTGAACTGACCCCTCAAATAGGAGTGTTTGACATACTCAGTGCCGCAGGTCGGATAATACACAGGTTCTTAAAACTGCAGAGCCCCACATGGATGCTGAACTGCACATACTGAACTGATTATCTCGCTTTTTTGGCTGAGAAAAGAGGAGAGCTCTTTTCGTCTGTGAACAGTTTCCCCCTTAACTATGCGTTTTTTTTCTCTTTCATTTTTGTTCTAGGCCATCTGTATGCCTTAAATCAGTGTGTGTCTACTTTACCTCGGACAGCTCTTGAGGCCACTAACCTGCCTGTACGTGTGGACAACACCGATATAGATATTTTGTTAAATTGATAGGACACAGGCTCGAGAGATACTTTTGGTCTTGCAGGATGTGTCTCACAGGCATAACAGCGCTTAACATCACTGCCATTCATCGGAGGGTTTTAATCAATACTGCATTATTGCATTTTAACATATAGGCTGTATTTTTTTTCCATGGCTCAAACCCTGGATTCCGACTAGAAGGACCTGCATTATTGAGTTATGCTCAGGTATGTGCATATAACCATGTAAATGTATTGTGTATTTGGTTATGTACATATTGGGCAGGCATACATCTTTTGGCCTTGATTAACTTTTAGTGTAATTAGATGATTTTTATTAAAGGTACAGTACGTATAATAGGTATAACTATATCACAAGGTACAAATAAACACTTTTAGACAATGATTCATTTCTATGATTTTATAAAAAGTCTATGTAATTCCAGAATTAATCATGTATGTTGATGATATTTTATTTATTCAGAGCCACACTGGATAATATAGATTCGAATAAATGTTAGGTTTTTCCTAACATCTCACATTTTGTTTCTAAAAAAAAAAAAGGAAGCCAGATGGATTTAAATGAACAGCAGCTCAGTTCAGAGTGGAGCAATAATTATTGATTGATATGAAGGCGTGGGTTCAACAGAAATAACAGCAGAGCCAGCACAAAGAGGGCCCGGTTTATGATCGGCCTTGTGATCCGAGTCAGATTTGGTTGGAGGCCCTTTCATTACCTGAGTGAACTGTCCAGTGTGTGATCAGAGGACAGTCTGCTGCTCATGGAAAGAGAAGCATTCATCTCCCAGTCGGCCACAGCTCAGTGGCTGCATCTCTCACTGAAACCACTTCACACAGTCACATGTGGTGAACTATGAAGTGGAAATAAGACCAACCACCCCGTGCGCTCTCTCAGCAGCATGTGAGGGAGGTGTATTGATTTAAGAGCTCTGTTGTTGCACTGTACAAAACAGAGGGGAACGCATTACACAATGCCGCTTGGTGCTATTTTGATCCATCTCTCTCTGAAAAGGATTGTTTGGCTGAAAGGTTTGGATTCTGTGCCGGCGGTGACAAGCATCATTCACTATCACACTCCAAATAAAACCACTTGATTCCAGTCGAGCAGCCAGAGCCTCAGCAACGTTGCACTGTGATGTAAATGTAGATGACATGCACTGTTGTGTTAATGTGACAGATTTTCCGAGGCAAAGCCAAGGTGTGTTACTGCTGCGCTGAATAGGAAGCGCATTCATCAGGAAAGACAGCACAAGACACAAACATCCAATATAATCACAAAGCAAACCGTGTGTGCCGGAAAAATGTAATCCAGAGTGTGCATAACACAGTGACAGGCCTGTCAATACTGCGGTGACCTCTGCTTCCAGGATGGCTTTGACAGATGTGTTTCCACTGCCTCTTATGGCTTCTTGTAATATATGAGACGAGCAATGACTGACCTATTGATGAAGGAGGTCATCTGCGCTGCCATTTATTGCTGGTGGCCACATCTGAGTCAGGATTCAGCATCTGACCTTGTGACTCTTGAACTTCGTCACTCAGGTAGATGATCATATGTTGCATAAGTGTTCAGTACGAGATTCATTTGTGGTTCAAGCCAGGCAATGGATTACTGACTCACAGGAGAGATGAAAAGAGACATTACATTTAGTTAATCATGAAATATATATAAACATAAAAGACAGTAGCTGTCTTTACTGTTGTATTTATAATGATTCAGTTTAACTCCTGCCAGCTACAGTCACTTTAACATCAGCTTTGCTTTAACAACTGTATCATCTACAAATGGAGGAAATGGAGCATCTGTGTAAGGAAATTCAGACACAAAAATGTGTCCCATACATTCAGCACAGTGAATGTAAAACAAGCAATTAGAAATTAAGACAAAAAAAACCCCACAACAACACACATTTCTGAAGAAGAGAGACTTTAAAGTTCTGCTTTCCAGAAACTCTTTTCCCTCATCAGGTCTGACATGACAAGCAAGAGACCTTTCCAGCAAAGCTGGGGGAATTAAAGGCCTTTCAATACAGCATTGTTTGTGCAAGACACCATCACAAAAGTTGTGAAATATTAACACATTGTCGTGCAACACAGGAGAACAATAAGACGGCAGCAAACAAGAGCTTTTTCAATTAATGAAAGGGCAAAAGTGCGGAGTTTTGCATTACAAAACAAAAATGGAGCTGTAGGTAGACAGGGGAGTTTAATAATAGCATTGCCTCCAGACCTGAAGACTTTAAAAATACATGGGATTCATTTTCAAATCACTGCTAGGACAAAAAACACTGGAAGAGACTCAGGTTGACAAACCAGTAACGTTGTATATCTATGACGTACATGATCAAGACACACATATATATACAGCATATTCACCAGAAGATGGTTTTTAAGGTATCAGATGTTAATATTTAGAATTTACCTAATAATTAAGTAGAATATGTATGTTCTGTCTGTGGAGGTCAAAATGTCAACAAATGGGCCTGAGCTGAGTTTAAAGGTGTTGTGTGAGAAATGAAACATTAACTTTCAGCTGACTGAATCAGGTTTTTCGCTCACTGCAATTACAATTGTAAACTAATGACAATGTGTCACTATAATAATTAGAATATAATTAGAATATTATTAATAGTTTCATAATACATTAAAGTAGAGACTAAATCACCTGAGATTTTTAAGCTGCAACATTTCGCTGTCGACTAATGTCAAATTAATGATCCAACACATGTACTAAAACATCCCGATGAGATGCAAGGAGTTTTTAATCACATATCAGTCTGTCCATTTAGCTGCTTTATCCTATGGAGGGTCACAGGGGGCTGGAGTTGATCCTAGATGACACAGAGGTGTGGTGCACATTGGACAGGTCATAACTTCATCACAGAGCTGACAAAAAAGACCTAAGAATCACCACTGAACCTGCCATGTATGTTTTTGGACTGTGGGAGGAGAAGAAGTCACACAGGTGCAAGGAGGACATGCAAAGACCCCAGTCGACCTGCTGGGTCAAACCATCTTGCTGTGAAGTGACAGTGCTAACCGCTGAATCAAACATTTCTAAAAACACAATTAGCTTAGTTTAAAGTGACAGGTTTTTGACCGCATTTATTAAATGATGCTAAGATCGATATGGCAGACAGCTCATGGACATCTTGTCAGCCTCCTGTCTGCAGGCTGAGGGGGAGACAGGTGGAGGAGAACACTCTGTCCTTGATCAGGGCAGCTACTGAGGTGTGCTTAACATACTGAACCATGACAGGGCTGAAGGGGGTGGGATGACGCACATGCTCAGTGGGGACTGCCAACCTGTCAGGTTCTGGCAGGGTCGCAGGGCCGGGCCAGATCCTGCCTCCACTTAACCTACATCCATCAGCTGTAATGAAACACCTCGAGAGCCTCCGACTGTTAACCTCACTGTGCGTACACCACGGCTAATAGAAGGTGTTACCGACCCAGGCAGGAAACCAAATGAGCATTTTACGGTTTTCCTTGCAGTAATGGGTTATTTTTGCATTCTTGCAGAGTTAGATGAGAAGAATGATACCCCTCTTATGTCTGTCAAGTAAATATAAAGCTGGAGCCAGCAGCCTGACAGCTAAACTTGGCGCAAAGATTGAGAAGAGGGGGAAATCTAGTCTTGCTCTGCTCAGAGAAAACAACTACCAGCACCTCGAAAGCTCTCTCATTAAAACATTGTATCTTGTTTGCTTAATTTTCACAAAAGATTGCGGTTTATTTCGGGCCCTTCTTGAAACCAGCAGAGACTTGAAAAAGTTATAGTAGAATAGTCCAGCATGTGAACCCTGTAAAACCACAGCATGTTGTTTTTATATTTCAGCTTTTGTCGAATATGTTGTAATCATTAGTGACATTTAATTTGGCCAGTTTTTACAGACTCTTAATGCAGAGCTGAACTAACAGGCTGCTGGTTAACGCCTTATATTGACTGGACAGTTAGAAAAGTTTTACTGATGTTTCTGTGTCCCAAACTGTAGACGTATTGTTTTAACCCCAATACTAACCCCGAGCATCAACACAGCTCAATTTAGTGATGGTATTTTTGGAGCATGGACTTGAAAGACAGCTATTGTCAGAGACAACTTTTCTCGAAGCCACAAATTTCAAACCCAGCCCCAAAACAAAAGGCTGTTGCTGCACACAGAACCCGCCTGTGTGATCTACGATGACAGGCCCCAGCACCACCTTCCTTTAAAGCTGCTTTGACCAAACATTCAGCTTTTTTTTTTATATATATATATATATATATATATATATTTGATTTTTTCCTCATGAAACCAAGCTTGTGAAGCTTCTCTCCACTGCAGAGCAGCTGACATAATCCTACACTGCACTTCAATCCTCTAACACAGCCTACAGGACTTATTTCCATAATATCTACACCCCCACTGTAGTGTACTAGTGTGTCAAGCCCTTCAAACTATTAGTTAGCTTAGTACCAAAGTGAACCAGGAGTGTTCAAATAATGGGTTTCATAATATCCTGTGCATAGATCAAGAAAAAAATTCGGGCTTTAATTGAGTGAAGCATTTCAGTGCAATTTCATGGAGCTGCTTCTACACAATGTACAGCGGGTACAAGCCCCGGAGTCTCAGTGGCAGAAGGCTGCTATGGAGATAGCCTTGGGAGGAGATAATTAAAATAGTAGCACCTATGGGAGGTTCCACCTGCAGGGCTCGGAGGGAGCCGTCTCCACTGTAACAGCCCTGCAGAGAGTTCATCTGAAATTAATCAAACCCAACGTGAAGACAGACTGTGGTCAGACTTAATGGACGGTTGATGCTGCCACGTTCTCTGTCCTGTTCCTTTCACTCGCTTTGTTCTTTTTTCTTGAGATAGAAAAAAACTGTAGAGAATGAATCTGTCTGCTTTGTTCTCGCAGGTGCATCAGTAAGTGAGGGGCAGAGGAGACAAAGGGTGACAGTCAGCAGGCAATCTGAGGGAGGATGACGGAGGGGTGTCATCTTCTTTGTTGACCAAAAAGCATCCACCCCCTCTACCCTGCCAGACACCCTCTTTGTGCATATTGGTTGGTGGTGTTGGACAAATCATCAACGCCAGTCATTAGAGAGTCTGAAATAAAGAAAAACTTTATTGATGTTCGGTACGCCTCCTTCAAAACTGCTCTACAGTAAATGAAGCCATGTTGCACACAGATTCAAATTAGCGTGAGCACTCTGAACAGCAAAAAGCTGGGATCACACTGTGAAACACACACTCATACAGACGCACACAAGTATTCCTTCCTTATGAGTGTATGTGAACACGTGGAGGACAGTGGTACACACCCAGCTAGACAATCACAATCACCTCTTCAATTTGTACCTTAAAGAAAGTGATCGTGCAGATGTCTAACAGCTAAACAAACAAGTACTAAACGAGGACATATAACATACAATGTCTCAATGATTGTAGGTCCTAAATTTCATTTTACTGAATTGAATCCCACAGGGAGCTTTAAATACGTCAGAGGTAATCGATGACCTGATTTTCAAACAGATGTTTCCATCATCAGTCATCCAAAATCCACATATAATACAGAATAAGGCCCCTACTCATACAATTTTCTCTCTTAATGGATGGACTGGCTTCAAACATCAGGTTTGCTGCTTGGTTCTCCCAGTGTGCTTCCACTAGCTTCCTGATTAGTTGTATTTTATGTAACCACAGATGAAGCTAACAGAGCCCTGCAGCTCAGAGCATGTCCACTGTGTTCTCTACTACTGGTTACATAACTGTTTACTATACTGTAGCATTGACAAAAGCCAAAAACTTCTTTGAGGACAGAGTTCTTCTTGTAAGGCGTCTTATTATAGTCGTCACTTGATACCAAAAATAAAATATCAGAGGCAATAAATAAAAACAAAACCATACATGGCACAGAGAAACACAGACATCGTTTTAAAATAGTTTTAGAATTGCAAACTCATTCTAGGTAACATTCGGTTGTCCACACGGAGAGGCAAATAAATAAAAGAAATGAGGCTTCACTGTCAGCACAGTACATGTAACAGTTATGATACAAACCATGACATTAAGGTACACCTTCAGTATTTGAAGAAGCCAATATGCAAGGCACAACAACTGGCTAAGTTCTTAATCAAGGGAAGCTGTCTCAAAAATATTAGCTGTCCTTAATGATTGTTAATACAGAACAAATGAAAAACAACACCAAAAGGAAAGTACAGCTAAATCCCAGTAAACTAAAGGATGAAGTCTCTTCAACCTGGAAGATGAATTTTGGCTCTAACAGCCAAGTAAGTCCCACAGAGGTTAAAAAACCCAACAGTGAAAAAACAATTCTGTATCAGGACTCTCATCGCTGCTTAAAACAGCATGAGCAAACAAATTTAAAAAAATAATATTTTACCTACCAGATTGTGTTTGTGATTCAGCAGCTTGATTTTCATGTCTTAAATTTGTAAAATTAAAGAGACAAATGATTAATTCATATTAAGTGCCCAAAACATCATCAACATAAGATGAGTCGGAGGAAGACCAGACAACTGGGATTCAGCTGTAAAACTGTGCTGACTTTGAGAGCACAACAGCAGTGTGTCAAGATATTAGTTATCTGGTGTTATTGATCATTTGTCAGGATGTCTCTCTGAACAGCAGTAGGTTGTATTATTAAAGGGGCACTCCATCGAGTAATACACATATTGAAATGCAATCTCCCACTGACGTCTATTCAGGATTCATTCAGTCCTGAATAGAAATCTATGGTTAAATTCTATAATACCAAAGATAATGATACATGCCCCACCCTCCATCCAAAAAGCCAATTGGCTGCTTTATAACAGCTGAACCAAGAAACAACAAGCCAATCACGCAGCCGTACTGACAGAAACAAAGTGTAGTCGACGTATAACCTGTGGATAAAACCTTTTTAGACTGTATTTTGTGTCACCAAACACTTATTAATCAGGTTCAATTGCAGCTTTTATGTCTCAATGACCATTAACCCTATAGTTATGGTTCTTGTGAGACAATGAGGCCTTTAAAGAAAACCACTTCCTCATTAAACCTTTTCTGCCTGGTAAACACCACATCCCAGGTTTTCCGTTATAAATCTATAACATCTACATTCAGATGACCTTGATAACATCAGTATGAGAACATCTCTTTTACTTTAACAGACTCGATGAAGCTCCTTTAGAGACACAATACAGCAGCATTAATCATCACGAGTAAACTCATAAGACCTTCATATGTAAAATCAGTGGAGTGGCCCTTTAAATTACTTGAAAACAGAAAACATTTATGTCAGTAGTAACATTTTGAAAACTTTGGAAACAGTGTCCTGGTCATTGGCCAAAGACAATAAGTTCCAAATGTGCGCTTTAGCAAGGTATTGATTTCTTATTTGTGAAAGGCATTGACTGATGCTGGAAGCGGTTAATAAATAACATCTACGCACACAGTTTAGAGTGTAGAAACACAGACTCTGCTGCAGGTCTGTAGCTATTGTATTGTCATATAATACAGACTTTATTCACTTATTCAAAAAACCTCTAAGGCAGAATCAGGCACTAGAAAATTTGACTGTGGCTTAGTTTATTGTCAAGGGCTACCTAAGTGAAAGGGTAAGCCTCCTGATATGTACCTTGAAATTTTCATACAAATGTAAACATTCAATGATATTGCACTCAAGCAGCATACTAACATATTGAAGGATGTGTCAGTACACAGACTTTTATACTCATAAAGTGCTTGGATGTAAAAAATATTTGAGCGGGTAAATGTCCAGAAACATTTCTCGCCATTCCTATGTCAAATTGGAGCTAAAATTTCAGCAGGTGGGAAACGCCACAGCAAAAATGAAACCATGGTTTTTGCTCGTAAGCTGTAAGCGGGGTATCTCAAATGAACTACCTGAAGCGAGACAATGCATCCAAATGCTGTGTTTTGGTTTCAGTATTTACATCCCAAAAAAAATGTCAAACAATCTTCCCATGCTCTCTTGCCTGTAGAAAAAGATGACAGAAAAACAAATATTAATAGTTAAAACTTTGACTTCTTTTCTGTAATTTCATGAGCACCACTTCTCCATATGAATGATTGAAGTTTGAGGTCATAAAGTGCAGCATCTGTTCCAGTGATGATGAGATGAAGAGGCATTCTCTCATGAGACTATTTATCCTGCACTCCATCAGGCCTCAGAGGAGATGAATATACTTGAATCAAAATTGGATAACACACAGCTGCAGTGCATATATACTGCATATCTCGCTTCATCTATTTACCTACTCATCCATTTGCGCCTTCCCTGCATCAGTCCATCCACACCTCTACTGACTGACTCCCATCCCTCTTATACTGACCTTGTCGCTGCTGGTGGAGTGTGTTGGGTGAGTTTCTCCTAACTCCAGGCTCAGGACAGACAGACCGGAGTCTATTAGTTCCTCTATGAAATGAAAACCAACGTGAGTATACTCATATTCCATCTACGTGCCAGAGAAGTCACCGAAGCTGCTGCATACCTGTGTTTGTGTTGCTGATGTTGCACTTGGTAAGCTCCACAGGCTGGACAGAGCTCTCATGTAGAGAGGCACAGGCTTTTTCAGCAGGAGGGGAGCTGGGAGCTGTGGGGGGGTTGCTGTCTTTGTTAGTGCATTCAGTCTCAGATGCCTGCTGCAGGGCAACAGGAGGAGCAAATGGACCACCGCCTTTATCCTGAGGACTGCCACCATCCTGCTTGGCACTTTCAAGAGGCTGCCGTGGCTCCTGTTCTTCATGCTTGATCTTTTTAGGTGAGTACGCTTTTAAAGAGCTCGGACTTCTGGATTCTGAGTCTTGAGAGCCGGCGGTTTGCCTTGCGTGAGCGCCCTGGATGAGTTCCTCCGAGAAGCGCACTTTCTTCTCCGAACCCCGAGGGGACGAGGCCTCGGACTTCCCCTGAGTGGGGGTGTCCTCCCTCGAGCTAGCAGCTGACACTCCGCTCGCTTCCTCGGGCAGCGAGTCTGGGCTGGGTGAGAGCTTCGTTATAGCGTCCTGATCTTTCAGATCCTCCACATCGGCATCTGTGAGGGCGTCGAGTTCCTCAAGGAATTCCTCCAGCGTTGTATCAGAAGTCTAAGAGATGAGATTACAACAGCCTTATTGGGTGTCTTTTTCTAAAGTGTGCAGTTTATATATACACTCCCACAGGTTTCACCTCTCACCTGCGGGTTCTCTCCTTCATCATTTGCCTGCCATCTGAAAAACACAGACTTCTGTCAAAAGATTGTCAGCAATATGCAAAAGTAATCTGCTGTAAATCTGTTTTTCTTTCGCCAGTTACAATGTGCTGTAACACTGCATAATCAAGTACTGCAAGAGAAAGAATGAGAAAGGCAGCGATAGAGGGCTGTAGTTTGTTTGATTTGCTTCTCACTCACACAGATGCTCACACACCAGCTTCCACCACACAAGGTGATAGTGAGACCACTGGGGGCAATTTGAGGCTTACTTTCTTGCCCAGGGACACTCTGACATAAGGTGTAGCTGTGATTAGACACAGTGGCTCAATCTTCAGCATCACAGGTCTCAGGTGTTATCGCTTTAGTGGCTTGTGGGTTTTGTCTCACCCCTTCCAATCTGTTGCCAACTGTGTTAGCAGAAACAAGAATCTCTAGAAACACCTGAGTGCTGTTTGACCGAGTCCCCTGACCCTTAGCTACCTCCAGTCCCCGACACATACAGACAGAAAATCATCTGTCACATTACACTTTCACACTGGATGTGTAAAGTCCCTCACTTCCAGGTCTTGCAGCTTTCTGAGATTAAGAGCAACTCCTATGTGACAGCATCCAGTAGGAGGAGAAGAGCTGAATGCAGTGGTGAGATATGAGTGAGGCCTTCTGGGTTATTTAGTCAGCTGCATCGACTCTCATGACATCCTGGGGAATTTGTACATTAGGGCACAGTGCAGGAAAACAACATGCCGTCCCACATCCGTTTTATGAATTGCATTAGCTATAGTGATTTTTCTTATAACAATGAACTGATGCTGTGGTGAGAGACGTCCCAGTGATGGAATCAACTTTAACATCAGGCTGTTGTGTGCAAGTCCCATAAGTAGATGATGTTCAGCTGTTACTGACCTCCTGGCCCTCCCAGTCAGGCGGTCTTTGCCTTTTGCTTTGCTGCTCATCACCAGCACATTTTTAGCTCCCTTGTCTTTGCCTCGCTTGTCATGACCTAGGACAAAGAACACTGTAAGTAAAATGTTTCTCAGCTGTGGGAATATTTTAAAGGAATCAAATAAATAATGAGCAGGATACCTCTTGAGTCACCGCCTGACCTGGGTTGTCCTCTTCTTGCATTTCTTCCACCTAGAAGAATGAAATCCATCTTTTTATCATCGTGTATTGATGTAAAAAAAACACCTCCTTATGTTCTCAGTTTAGTCTGTGTCTCACCTCTGCTGGAAGGACCCCAGTCTCTGTCAGCGAGGGATTTGTCTGAAAACCTAAAGCAGAGACTCAGTTTAGACAGGAAACAAAACCCAACTACAAGCAGTGTCTTGGTCAGTTTCAAAATAATTCATCACTTCCAACTTTGTATCTACAGCACACCTCATAAACAGGCTCTTCAGACATTTCCTGATTATGACTGAACATTTATTACGGGAAGAATTTGAGATTTCGCAGAACCAATAAGAGGATTTGCTCCACGAGTCACACCCCTACGTTTTATATCCACTGAAACCATGTAAATTGTCGAATCCCAAACACATTTCCTCATCTGTTCTTACTCGAGGGCCTTGTTTAAGCTTCGCCAAATAAGGCAAGGCATTCCATCCCTTATCCCGAGCTAAAAATAACCTCTCCTCCCTTGTCTCTTTACATTTTGATGCTTCCTTAAACAGCACATTAATTTACTCTGCAACTTAGTCACTATTTGTACTACAGCTCAGTTTGTTTGAAATCTAACAAACACTTCAAATTAATGGGTTGTATCATTTTTCCTGCTGCCAGTTTGGGCTGCTATTGTGTGATTTCACAAAGCAGTGGGATAGCAGGCTGTAGGATCATAGACGGTGCAGCTCATAGGCTCATTTCGAAAGAAGAGAAACGTGATCAAATGGAATCTTTTAAATTTAGGCATACACAAAACTAAATTTGGCAACATAACATTACATACTCTTTATATACTGATGCAGTTTGCATGAAAAGTAATTATTTGGCAACGTTAGCATTGTGCAACACCCTGTGACTTGATGCGGATTAGTCTTGTGACGGTGTGGTGGAACATGCAGTCCAGATAGCTCATCTAATGGATTCTTCCACTCAATAATCTAAACACAAAGAAGCATGCTGTTCTTCAAGGTTACTTTCGCCTCTCATCATCTGCACTAAAAATGAATTAAGACCTTCACTGGTGTAAGAAGCAAATGATGGAAAGGAAAAATTAGCAACCTTAATTATTCATTTAACTACTATGTGGGCAAATAGCTAATGAAGCTGGTAGTTTAGCAGGAAACAACAGAATTAAGTTCTTTTTTTGAGAAACATGCTTTAAAGAAATAGTTGGTTAAACTAGTAGATTGACATCATTCTCATGTCTGCCTGCTAAATATAGAACTACAGCCAGGAGGCAGTTAGCTTAGCTTAGCATAAAGGCTAGAAGGCTGGGAAGCTCGCAAGCATGGCTTCATACAATGTTGACTAGTTAACACGTCTAGCTAGTGATCTCGTCTGTTACATCCTTTAAAAAAGACAAAGGTGTGAAAACATGAGTTTGTGTCCAAGAAGAACATCACCCTTATATAGAAGTTAATCTATGGCCAGGAGGATAACATGGGTTTGAAAGGTGCACATATAACAGTCGTCTCCTCTGTATCAACCACCTCTCAGCAAAAAGGGAAGATGAAATGTGAAGCTGTGCCTTTCTGGATAAGATTCAACATATTCAGTTAAAAACCATTTGAAATAGTACAAAGGGGAAATACAGAAACTAGAGGAGCAGCTATGGGAAACCGACTGCATTAGCAGATAAAGTGTCTTGGGAAGGCTGGGCGCTTAAAATTCTTACATGTTCTCAGTTTTGTCCATGTCCCACGCCCGTCTCCACTGGCCCTTAGCATTTTTATGGCGCGCCACCCTTTCCCTGTCAATCTGCTCGCGCTCCTTCTTCCACCGCAGATACTCTTCCTGCTCCTCCCTCGATGTGGGGATGTTGAGGTCTGTGCTTGCTTGTGGGTTCTCAGGCTCCTATGTGGGCACAAAACACTTTGGTGGATTTTAATGCATAAAAACAAGAAGCTCTCTTAATGGAGCAGTGAAACATGACTAAACACCTCTCAGAGTGTCACATTATAACAAATCACTACACACCAGTCAGTAGAGGGGACAAGCTCACATAAAGCATCAAAAACAGCTTGTCATAAATAGACAACAATTTAACCATGTTTCTGGTATTTTCATGCCTTCCACTTTACTTGAAATGCTAACCACTGCCTCACTGTAAATACTAATAGTTTGTTTTCCAGGAAAAGTGCAACGTACAGTAAATGCAATTAGGTTATTATCCATCATTTCCTTCTTAGTGTGTTTATTGATCACTGTGATGAGAGCAGAGAGGATTGCTCACTAATACTAAGGGGATACAAGCTCTTTAACACATCAAAAGGGACAGAGGCTGTGGGCTCATGTTACACAGCCTTGGAGCAAAGCAGGACGACAGGCAGCGCTGAGGGAAAATCACGGAAAAAACCAGCAGTCTGTGAGTGAAAGAGCCCATCAGCCTGACAGCAGGAGGCAGGGCATGTTGATGTCTGGAGAAAAATGTAAATTGTGCGATTTTTGACTAACAGGCAAAAAAAAAAAAAAATAAATCCACATGCTGCTCTACAAGCAACAGTGTGAGAAACAGACACAACACAGTGCTGGGAAGAAGCTACGGTGGATCATGTTTTCCTCTCCTCTCAGGTGTGGACCAATCACAGTGAAGTAAACATGTTGCCTTCCTGCGTACAGTTTTCGAAGAACATGGCATATGTGCTCATCCCTGTTTTCCATCTCCTCTCCCCTCCCTCCCCTCTGGCCCTCAGAGGATGTCCGGGGCCACACGGGAAGCCACTTCTCACATGTTCCAACAGGCCGTCTCCTGCTGCCACCCTGCTAATCAGAGCTTTTCAATTTCTTGCCTCTGTGGTACCCAGCGGGGAGGTTACCAGGGGCCCAAAGCAGGTAAGAATGGACATTACAACGCGAAACTGGCCAGTGGAGAACACCATGCTCTTATTCCAAAACCTGCAGCAGCTGCACAAGTTCAGGTCCAAAAGAGGTTTACAGCATATCTGTTAACCAAAACAAGGCCAAGAGACTTTCTTCCCTTACACAACACCTTAAAAAAAAAACACTGCGCGGTATTTCCTGGAGCGCTGACTGGGGCCCAGACCGCAGAGCAGGCAAGATACAGAGAGCCAGGGAGGCATGAACAGCATCAGTTGTCATGTGGCGTATTCGCCCAGCCTTTGAAGCCTGTTCTCCCCGCCTCCCCAGTCGGCCTGTTTATCGCACGCCTGATCTGTGAGACAGCTTTGCGCTACTCCAGCAACGTTAACACGCAAGCCAGCAGGAGGCAGATGGGGACAAGCACTAGAGAAAAGGGGTGTGCATGGCAACGTGTTGTGCCTGTCTGTGTGTGTCTGTTTGTGATGAGGGTAGAGCGCATATTTGCATTTGCATCTCTCTGTGCTTTTGTGGCGCTGTCATATGGGAACCCTGTATTCCAATTTGTATTCTTTCTTGGGAACCATATGGTAATTATGAACTCAAGCCCTCAAAACTCGTGGGTTTTCTCGAGCTGATGTTTAAGAGATCGAGTAAAAGTATGTAAATGTTGATAGCAGTGCACGTCTGTTTACCTGGCATTGTTCTGACACTCTGTGATGCTCCTCGGCGTGCTTCTGCCCATGTTTAACCTCATCCTGTCAGAGAGGAGAAATTAAAAAAGATCAGCATAACAACAGAAAGAGTGAGACAGCAATTGTACATGGTTGTGAAGAGTCACATTACAGTTGCCATAAACAGTAAAAAGAAACTCAAGCGAAGGCACAGATTCATTCGGATGTAAAAGCCTACACTGCCCCCAAGTGGTTTTAAAATGTAACAGCGTGACTTGACATGAGCCTCAATCAGAATCGTCCACTCTGCTCGAGGGTCATCAGTGCAGGTGGCTAGTTTGCAGGGAGCTAAACATGGAAACTACCCGGCGATTTGGAAAATCAAACTCATCTTACTGCAGCTAGAGAACTGTGTGTGAACTTTGCTTCTGGTGTTTCTCTGATGGCAAAGATGCGCTCTGGTGAACACAGAGGATGAGTCATGTTACGCTTGAAGAGCCGAGGGGATAAAAGAAGACAAATAGTGGACAAAGCGGTGTAGCGGTGCACCTACAGGCACTGACGCCCACATTCCTGCTCACACACCCACACCTAGATGTAGCGTAGCACATGCACAAACACAAAAAGACCCCCTGACCACCTCCTTCTCTCTTTTCTTCTGTCTCCTCACACTCCTTCTTCCTCTCTCTCTCTGACTCTTTCCTGGCCCCTCGCCAGGCCTGTCTCTTTGGCAACATAATGAGTCTTTTCAGAGTGAGAAGGCAGTTGAATGTTAATTAGATCAAATCGGCCCTTTCAGGATGGTGGGAATAGGGAAACAATCATGCCAGAGGAGTGTAGACCGCTTAAAGTTTCAGAGGGGAGAAACGGAGGCTGGAAACAGACGGTGGGTTGCCAGTAGTCTCCCCCCCTTTTGTTCCCCTCACTCCCTCTACATTTCCTTACTCCCGTCTTTTCTCTCCCTCATGAGTGTGAACAGACAGTCTAGTCACGCGGTGCTTCCAGGCATTACAATCTGCCCTGGACACTGCCTGATTACCGCACCCCTCTCACGGAGTCATTATTTATTTCCAGGGTGTCTCTCACTCTTGCACACACACTCATTAGAGAAATATTTCAGAGGCAGGGCAAAGCGGTAGCAATGTGCAGTTTGCCTTGGGTCTGTTCTACGCAAACATTTTCCTAGCACTTGTCGGATAGATCCATGACACGTTCCCCTCCAGTATCACCGGTTTGCAGCACTCTCACCCGCTGCCTCTCGGAAACTGTGTTAAATGATACTGGTTATGTAAACAGCGACCATGTGGAAACCAGGTCTCTGGGATTCACAGATGACTGGTGCACTGGAGCGCTGGCAACTGTTCAAGTGCTGATTCAGTCCACATGATAAATAAAGGGGGACAGACCTAGCGGGCCATAAATAAAGGCAAGAGAACAGTGTGTTCATCCCATAGATTTAGTGCACATTAACTCTGACGGCCCACTAAGCAGCGCTCGGCGTGTCGGCCAATCAGATGCAAACATACGTATACATATTTAGACTGAGCCTCGACTGCTGCTGCTTCTGTTTTTGTGACCCCTCCTACGACCAGACTGTGACTGAGTTCACAGTGGTGAGGATCAGCTGCCTGTGCATCATCTTATTGATTGAGCAGCTTGTGTAAGTGTCTCCGAGTGTGTTTGTGTGTGTGTGTGTGTGTGTGTTGTCTGTGGCTTCAGATTGAGGCAGAGCAGCTGTTCCAGAGTTTCTGCATACCCGGGGGGCCTAAGGTCAGTGACAGTGTGGCATTTCACAGCCCAGCCAGGGGTACTGCATGTGCACATGTGTCTCTGCCCGTCTGTGTTAAATATGGGCTCTCAAGTGAACCACAGCATGCAGTGAAGTTAGCGGTGCCAAGTGAGATATCAAGTCTCATTAGAATGTAAATAAATATACCAAAAGACCTTTCTTTACAGCCTGTTTCACATAAACAGAGGCCCTTACACCCAGAGGGTAATCAATTCTTCTTGCACTAAAAATACAATAAAAGCTCCTCGGAGGGAGATAACAATCACTTACACATTTGAAAACTTGGTTCTGCTCAACCAACAGCTCTATTAGCAACCCCTCTTCTTCTCTAATCCCAGTCAGTCACAGCCCAGGTCCACCTCCCATCCACACACCATTGTGTTCCATCACTGAAGGGGACGGGCCAGCCCACATGTCTGACATCTATGTAAAACACATCGGTGCAGCACGAGACAATAAACAAAGGAGTTGGAGCAGACAGGAGGGGGCCCGGCAGCTTTTAAACACTACGATCACTGGAGTGTTCAGTGCGTCTGAATCAGACCTGCGCTGCTGCGTCTCTCTTGGTCATGTGAGATGGCTGCTTCCCCCTTCCAGCTGACTCCACACGCCTTGCCTGTCCGTCATCAGTCGGGCTCTTGACGTCTGCAGGGCCCGGCCTCTTCTCTGGCTTCTCACTCACCACTCTCTTTCCCTGGAGAGACAGTTACTCATATTATATATAACTGCTGCAATGTTAATAGTAATATAAGAGCTTAGGTCTTTATCATGCCCAAACTGTGAAGTGATAGTTTGAGGATACCTATATAATGAATATGTTATACCAGATTTTAATACAATAAAAGCCTAATATGTGAAGGAATATCATATCATTCAACACTTCAACCTGGCATTTCCTACACAGATCATTCATATCATTAGGATTTTGACCAGTGCTAGACTTTATTTTTGTTTTCTAGTGTAATTTCTCTTTAACTAGTAGATTATAATGGAATTTGGTGCACACACTCCTGTTCCCATTAGAATAAATAATAATCATTTTGTGATCATGACATTTCCTCTAGCACCATCCATGAGGTCAAATTTTTGATTAGTCTAATAGGAAACTAATGACAGTCCCATGAGCCTCAGGTGTTGACACATCTAGTGCTAATTAGCAAATGTTAGTATGTAAATAGATTCAACTAAGACGTTGAGCATAATAAATGTTATGTGTGCTAAACAGCTGCATGTTGGTGATATCACTGTGAGCAGGTTAGTGTGCTGACATTTGCTCAAAACGTGATTTTTTTGCAAGCGGCAACCTTCAGGGCTAAACAATAAAGCCTGTGAAGTGCCAAAAACTGCGATTCCTTGAATGGCCACTTGAGGCTGGCTCCAAAGTGAATAAATCCCCATAGACTGCCATGTTAAAATGCCCACCTTTACAGGCAGAAATAAACATGTTTATAACCCTGGTTGAAAAACCTGCTTTGGCCCCTGTTCATGACAACTGTCTGCCGGGTGTTTTTTTTACTCTGCCAAGGAACGCAGCGTAGTTATGCATCAATTGGCATATGTTTGTCTGTCTGTCTATTATTCTGTCTGTGCGCAAAAACTGTCTAATGGATTTGGGTGAAATTTTCAGGGAAGGTCAAAGATGACACAAGGACCACCTGATTAGATTTTGGCAGTGATGTGGCTTATAGTCTGGATCCACGGATTTGTTAAATATTTCAATATCACTGCAAAATAGTGGCACGGCATCACTGCAACTATGACAAGAAGTGAACGCTATTTCAGCTGCCTGCTGACGATCACATGATTGTGATCCGACTACAAATCCACCACTGTGGACTTATCGGGACCTATCCATCAGAAATGATGAAAGGAATATTTGATTAAATTGTGGGGGTGTTTCAGAGTTCCATTAATTCCCGCCGCCCGCTACATATTTAAGTGACGCGATTCGGTATCTGTACATAACGTACATATGCATAACACACACCTGTACTCAGCGCAAGGTAGTTTTGTTTGTGGGTACATCTATATTAAATGGTCACATTCGATGATTTCTGATCATCAATAACAATATCAATAATAATATATCAATGCTGAATTTCTGTCAATGCCATATGGGGGAATGAACAGCCTTGGAGGAGTACTGCACTCTCTGAGTGCTTTTCTTGTTATATAACTCATACATTTAAATTGTATTAGAGTTAAAGTTATGCATAATTAAGGCCTCTTTGAGTGACAGCTGGGTGCGGTCATAAGACAGTATATTTTAGCCGGCAGTTATATTTTTTTCTACTAACTTCATCATGAGAATTTACATTCATCAATTCACTTGCCAGTAAATGAGCGTCAACCCTTGCCAAACACTGAAAAGTGCATTGAGTAATACCCAGACTGAAAACATAAGTTCATTAAACATTAACCTTTCTGGATAAAAGCAGTGACGGCTGAGTTTTTAATACTGATCTTGTAATTCTTACTGCAGAAGTCTTTTTCATAAGACATGTTTCCATTAGTTGTTGAGCAAATTTGGAAAGAATTTGAAAATTAAATTACAGTTTTGTTTTTTTTTTTTTTTTAAAGAAAATGCGAATGAGGCTTGTTTCCGCTTTGGAGCAAATGAACTCAGCTGCATAATACCATCAGAAGAGGTTACATCATGCATAGCTGTAATAGAAGAAGAAATAGAAGAAGAAGAAGCCAGAAACAAAGCCAGTTGCTTGCCAACTGCCAAAACATTCAGGAGAAAAATGGAGATAAGTCCTCAGTAATTATTTTTTGTGCATGTTTCATGCTGTACAGAGGCAAAGACAACAAAACAAGTGGAAATAGCTGACCAGTGACGTGAGCTGAATGTTTGCTACATCAAAATTTAGACTTTGAAGTCCAAAACTACCTGAAGCGGGTGTAAAGCTCCTTGAATTTAACAAAAAAAATGTTTTATATATATGTATATATATGTGTGTGTGTGTGTGTGTGTGTGTGTGTGTGTGTGTGTGTGTGTGTGTGTGTGTGTGTATATATAGAGAGAGAGAGTAATATGTAGGGTTAATTATAGGATTTATTTACATGAACCTAATGCAATACTGTAAAATGCACAAAAAAATAACATGCACAGCTGTAGTGAAATAATAACTTGTCTCATTATACATTCAGGTCTAGTAAATACTTTATTACAATTTCAGTTTAGTATCCTCAAATTTTGTTTGTGGTCTAACCTACTCAAGCATTTTTTGACTGCTTCCTTGCATATTCCTCACACCTATGTGCGCCCATTTTTTCTTTTTAACTTATTGTTATAATTTTCAATAATGGCCTACTTGTTTTCAACCTACAGTATGCTAGCTGAATGAGCATGTTGCTACTTTTAGTGAGTTGCACTTGATCTGTATGATGAAGAGCTTTTGTGATATTCTTCTATTCATATCAATAAAGCTACAGCAATTTTTTTAGATTTTCAATTTTTCTTAAAAATGCCACTGCAGTGAATTTACCTTTTTTCCAGCCATGGTGACCATTAGCTGCTTCCTGTGGCCTCGTCCAGCCCCCTGTGGAGGGTCGTCTCCCCCTCTGTCGGGCCCACCCTCCTGCTGTCCTTTCCCAGCTGGTGAGCCGCTGCTGAAAGGCTTCGTCACCACCACACGACTGTCCTGCTCCCAAGCAAACAGAAGAACATTTTATAAAATATTTATACAGTTTCCAGCTAGCTTCCCCAAAACACGACGCCCGACAGCTATAATGGCAACGCTGCGAGGCAACAGTTATAGTAGCTGTTTGTGGACACTCACACTGGTGGACTTGCTGATTGTGATGGTAAGATCATCAGCTTTGCCCTTTCGGCTCTGCAGCGCCATCCCTTCCTCTTCTGCTCTTTTCTTGTCCTCTTCCACCTCCTAAATGCAATGAAAACAACAAATGAATAACATGGATGCCTGCAAGAGCTGCAGGCCGGAAATCGCAGCAGCTCCTCTGCCTGTGAGCGCTCACCTTGTACCTCTTCATCAGTGCTTCGTTCTTCCTGCGGAGAGCCTCGATCTTCTTGTCCAGCTCCAGGTCCCTTTCATGATCCCTCTTGGGCATCATGTCACTGGAGGTCTGGGAGTAGACACATTGGTTAATTAGCACAACGATTTAAAAAAGCACATTTTCATGGGATCAGGTCTCATATAGGTGTTCTACATTAGTGCTTTTGGACATTTGTACCTTGAGCCTAGGTATTATAACCTCACAAAAATGTTCAATATCAATGTGTTACTTTTTTTTCAACAACTTGCCTGGGAAAAATGTGATTATTATTCACCTTTACTATATCATTACTACATTATGTCTAGAAATTTAGAAAAACAAAAAACTATTTAGGTATACTGTCTTGCCCTTGTCTGTTATCTCTGATTACATTATTTTGCATGTCGGTTTTAGCTGTAGCCAAATGCTGTGACAGGGGCTGGCTAGCTAGTTGCTGATTTTATTTTTATTTATTTTCCTGATTTATGAAGGATGCAAAGTGCCATTAAGGGGCCACGACCTACTATGAGTGTCAACAAGATAGGTACTGGCACAGGATTATTTACAACAGTATCGTGTGTATTTAAAAAAAAATTATATCAATATTTTTATTTCAAAATACGATGTACTGATCATGGGCTGCACAGTGGATCGGCGGTTGGCACTTTTGCCCTGCAGCTAGAAGATCCCAGGTTCGCGACCTGGCCTTCCCAGGGTGTTTCTGCATGGAGTTTGAATGTTCTCCCTGTGCATGCGTGGGTTTTCTCCGGGTACTCCGGCTTCCTCCCACAGTCCAAAAACATGCTCAGGTTAATTGGTAACTCTAAATTGTCCATAGGTGTGAATGTGAGTGTGATTGTTTGTCTCCATGTTTAGCCCTGTGACAGACTGGTGACCTGTCCAGGGTGTCCCCTGCCTTCGCCTTAAGTCAGCTGGGATAGACTCCAGCCCCCCCGCGACCCTAAAGAGAATTAAGTAGTGTATAGATAATGGATGGATGGAATCAAATGATTCCATGTGATACAAATTATGACCCAACTAAGCAGTTCTCAGCTCTTCAGAGTATTTTAGCCTCTTCTCAGCTTATCACTTTGGATTTCTGGCTCACAAACTTACTGTTCACTCTCCAAATGCAAAAAAGCATGCCAAACCAACAGGCAGTGATATAAACATAACCCTACAGCCATGACTGCCAATAAGAAGCCTGAAAAAAGTCTGTTGCAGCTTTTCAGTAGGCTACCAATGATGGCGCACCATTTGGGGGAACCATATGTATGGACTGATTCTGAAGCCTGTTCCTCAGTATAGTGGAAGCACTACTGTGCATTTAGGTGTAAACATGTAAAAAGTCTTGTTACAAATATTATTACTGGCACTATTTTGTCCACATTTACTATTGCACAGAATCAATTCATGTAACAACCAAAAGGTTTCTCCCTGTTTACACACCAGCATTGCATTGTCAGTTGTTGTTGACTGGACACTGCATTTACATTTGGACAAAATACATAGAAAAAGCTGTCAAAAAATACCACTGCCTTTGTGTTTTTTCTCAAACCAAACAATCAGTCAGTCAATGCATGGAGACCCTAGTGAGAATTAAGTGGTGTATAGATAATGGATGGATGAGCTGATCATTATTATCATCAGCACCGGTATATTGCAACACCTCTACTATGGACACATTTTCAGAGAAAATGCCCTCTATTTCTGTATATATTGTGACATTAACCACAAATTGATTAAAAAAAAAAAAAATCATAAAACAAAAAGTTACAACATAAAACCTTTGACATTGTCGTTTAGAAGTGTGAACACATTAGAAATTAAGAAGAGAGGGAGAAACACTAATCATTTATAAAATGCAAAGATGTCCCTGTGTCACTCTGCTGCATATTCTGCACACAACACTAACACACCATAACACCCACCACAGATGGAGCATTCATTATAAAGCTCAGTTACACAGGCAGAATGCATATGCAGAGCATCCTAAACATCCCAAGTGCGGTCAGCAGAGCACACCTCCTCAAACGACAAGAGGCCCAGCACTGAAAATGTCCGTGTACTCTCATGAAACAGCAGTTACATGTGTGTTAATGCTTCCTTTCAAGAGAACCTCACTTTAACAAGTTACACCGACTGCAAACATGGAAACAAGAGCTGCAGCTGAGTTGAAGACGACTCAAATCTACAACAAGGCTCACAGAATGGGGAAGTATCAACTGTCTGTAACACAAAGATCTCATTTCCTCTGGGCCGGCAGTAACTTAATGTTCCCTCTCCAGTCTGGTCTGTGCAGAGTGAGGAAAGTGTGCTTCTTTTGAGTGGCTGTAGCACAACCTTATGTGTCAGAAGCCTGGGGGAAGAGGAAATCAGCAGCACGAGGGCTGGGAGAGAATGTCGTCTTCTTTAAAGCACAGGTCAGGTGCATGAGAAGTCAGAGTAGAACATGCTGCAGTAATACCGCTGCACTGTAGATTGGTTTAAAAAAGTAGACATCTCAGAAAGCACACTTAATCACTGTCTTGTCAAGAGTGAGATAAGACTGAATCTCTAAATATGAAGCTACATCCTGTTACGGCCTCTTTAAAGTTGACAAGGCTCGAATAAACAAAGAGACCGGCAACATATAAACTAGACAGACACGGCAGGTAACGTGAGAATAGGGAAAAACCCAGCTTTATTAACAATTAATTCAACTAACGTAAATCAACTAAGATGAAAATAATGGTGAAAGTAAAAGGGCTGTAGCTGCTGGTCAAAAGAAACAAAAGAGGGGTGGTGAACGTGGCTAACCCTGCAATGGGCTCTTGGACCAGTCACCACCCCATACTAAACTTCCTAACCAAAAATTAATACTACAAAAGAAAACAGCGAAAATAGGACTACCAGCAACTACAGCCAAACTAAAACAACAAAACCCAGCAATCTAAACATGCGTGGGGAGGGAATAGCCAAAGTACCTGAAACGAAAAAAAACACAATGTTAATCACAAAGGGAAAGGTTATAAACGCAACCAAACCCCTCACGCGTTTGTCCAGGAGGACGTGTGGCTTGGAGGTGCTCCAATCTCTGCTCTGACTGCTGCTCTCTCCTGCCTCCCTAAGGCCTTGTCCACACGTAGCAGGGTTTTTGTAAAACCGAATATCCTGTCCCCTCCGTCTAGAAAAAAAACTTACGTACACACCACTTCGTTTTTAGAAAAAAACTTCATCCACAGCTAACCGCATAAGTGCGTTTTTAAGCACATTCATAAGCATGCCGGACCTTTAGGTGGCAGTAGTTCCCCAAATCCTAGCAAGGTGGTGGAGAATAACCGTCCTTAACGTCGTCCTTCGCCTGTGTTGTTGAATGTGGAGCAGTATCTGGGCTTGTAAAAACAAGCAAGTAAAAAGCGCCTGTACAAGAAACAGCGTCCAAAACCTTGTGAGAGCATCCATACTGTTACCGAATGTAAACACAGGTCGCATATGTGACGTAAGAACATATTTTGTCGCAGGCGGTGACGTTTCGAAACGCAAAACCCCGGTTACTGATGTCCACATGCAGACGCATAAAACGGAGAATTCGCAAATCTTCACTTTGGTCGGAGTTTTTTAAAAAGAATCGTTTTTGATGACGTAAATCTGCGTTTTCGTGTGGATGATAGGCCGAATCGTAGAAAAATATCTTCGTTTTGTGAGAGACCCGGCTACGTGTGGACAAGGGCTCAATACCCTCCTCCTCCCTAAGTGCTAACAGCACTCAGGTGTGCTGCAATTACACAGATAAAGGGAGGAGGGAGATCAGAGAGAGCAAGGGGAGAGACAGCAGCCAGCCACACGTAACACCCCCCCATAAGATGTTGCGTGGAGGTTTGCCCCAACCTACACGCAACATACACGTGACAACGCATCCGCCACCACATTTCTCTCACCCCTAATATGTTTAACCTCTAGATTAAACGATTGCAGCGCGAGCGACCAGCGCATGATTCTCTGATTTTTATTCCGCATTTGTTGGATGAAAACCAGGGGATTGTGGTCTGTATACACAATAACTGGACCTGAGGTGGAGCCGACATACACCTCAAAATGGAATAAGGCCAAAACTAGGCCAAGTGCCTCCTTCTCAATGGTGGAATATACACGCTGATGGCTGTTAAATTTTTTTGAGAAGTAGGAGATCGGATGCTCGACACCATTCTCATCGTCCTGGAGGAGGACAGCATCGGCTCCTACGTCACTTGCGTCTACCGCTAGTTTGAAAGGACGATCAAACACTGGCGCAGCCAAAACACGGCCGTTTGATAACAGTGCCTTAACACATTCGAAAGCACGCTGACAGTCATCTGACCAATAGAAACGCCTTTTTGGGCTAAGGAGGTCTGTGAGTGGGGCGGCGACAGCCGAGAAGTTCTTACAAAAACTACGATAATACCCCGCCATTCCCAGAAAGCGACGTAGCTGACGCCGAGACGCAGGAACAGGGAACGACAGGATCGCCTCCACCTTCGCCTCTACTGGCCTAACTTGCCCACGACCCACAACCATTCCTAGGTATGTGACAGTGGCCTGACCAAATTCGCATTTTGCCAAGGGTCAGATTGGCGTCACGTAGCCTTGCAAACACTGCCCCTAGCTGCTGAATATGGTCCACCCACGATCTCGAATACACCACTATATCGTCGAGGTAAGCCTCACAACCAGGTAAACCATGTAAAACAGTGTTGACCAAACGCTGAAAAGTCGCCGGGGTATTTCTTACGCCGAACGGCATAACCCTATACTGCAAAAAGGCGCCTGGAGTGACAAACGCAGTTATCTCCTTAGCGCGCGAAGTCAAAGGTACCTGCCAATAGCCTTTAAGGAGATCTAGCTTTGTCCCATAAGTAGCACTGCCGACATGATCTACACAGTCATCGATTCGAGGGAGTGGATAACAATCGGGCTTAGTGACACCATTAACTTTACGGAAGTCCGTACAAAAACGATCAGATGAATCAGACTTCACCAACAGGAGACACGGTGAACTCCACGAGCTGGAGCTCTGTTCGGCAATGCCGTTCTCCAGCATATAGTCGACCTGTTTTTGTAGGCGAGCACGCTTCTCCGGATTTACCCGATAAGCATGCTGCTTAATCGGAGACGCGTCACCCACGTCGATATCGTGCTTAAGGACATTAGTTTGCGTGGGCACATCAGAAAACAATGAAACATTCGATTTAATTAACTGGACCACATCCTCACGCTGGGACTCATTGAGGTGCAAAAAATACTCGTCAAGTTTAGACAACATTGCCGAATTCTGCACTCTGCCTTGGACCACAGCTAGGGACGGACCCACCACGTCCTCAAGGTCAGCTGCTGCCACTGTAGGCAGCACCCCGGGGGTTCCAGCACCGGACAGCTCCTCCATCACCTGGGAACTCACCGCGGCTTCAGCACTGGACAGCGCCAGCACGGTGTTGTGTCCTTCACTGCCAGGAGTCGGATGAGTAGATTCCCTGCAGAGGTAAGGCTTCAACATGTTTACATGACACACTCGGTTACGTCGTTTACGGTCAGGGGTGGCTACAATGTAATCTCGATCACCTAGTTTCTCCTTGACCACATAAGGACCGCTGTAACGAGCTTGTAGGGCCGAACCGGGGACAGGCAACAAAACTAACACTGTGTCACCGGGACTGAAGCTTCTGTTTTTAGCGTCTTTATCAAACCATCGCTTCATTTTAGCCTGAGTAACGGACATATTTTCCTTCGCTAATTCACTAAACCCCAAAGACTCCTGAGTTACCTGGCGAGCCGCCAACAGGAGGAGATGAACGCCTTCATCCCAGTCCTTTTCAACCTCAAAATAATATGCCCGGAGCATGCTCTTTAGTGTGGAGTGAAAACGCTCCAGAGCGCCTTGGCTTTCCGGATGGTAAGCGCTAGAATAGTGATGAGTAATATCCAGCTGTTTCATGACCTGCGCAAAGACTCGCGACATAAAGTTGGAGCCTTGGTCAGTCTGTATTTCCTTAGGCAACCCAAACACAGAATAATTTCACCAGGGCTTTTGCAACCGCAGGAGCAGTGATTTTACGCATTGGGATGGCCTCAGGAAAGCGGGTCACAGAGCACATGATGGTCAGAAGAAATTTATTAACACTTTTAGTGCGCGGAAAAGGGCCAACACAGTCTACTATTACGCGTTCAAATGGCTCACCCACAACCGGAATCGGGTGTAATGGATACTGGGGAATTATTTGATTGACACACATGACAGGTTTTGCAGTGTTGTCGCACATCGCGCTTCAAACCAGGCCAGAAAAAACACCGCAAAATGCGATCATATGTTTTGTTAGCCCCTAAATGACCAGCAAGCGGGTTGTCATGTGCCAGCTTCAAAATCTCAGTGCGATACCTATTTGGGACAACAATTTGTGTCAAAACGCTACAATCATCCTGCGTGGAAGCATGCGGCGGCGTCCATTTACGCACCAGTATCCCGTCCTTTATAAAATTACAGGTGGACAACTTCTCAGCTTCAGACTCAGGCACAACAGCATCAAAAGAAGCTGAGAGAGTCACATCACGCTTTTGTTCTAACATAACCTGCTCACGAGACATGCAGATTTTTGTATTTAAGTCCTCAGCCACAGAGGAGTCAACAACCGAGGTTGCCGGAGCAACCACGGAACGAGAAGGAGCAGAAGCGGCTGATGAAAAGTTCATATTTTCTTCATCAGCCATGAAACTGTCAGCTAAATCTATGTCATTATCGTTCAACAAATCCTGCTTCTGCCTTTCAGACATAGCACGAGTGACAGCGCAGACAGGAAATACCTCAGGAAATGTCTGCTCCAGCTCACCTGGATGCTCTGAAATAGGGACCGCAGTAACTTCTGGATTTAAAAGAACTTTACCACTGGCCAAGTCATTACCCAAAATGAGGGACACCCCGTCAATAGGAAACCGAGAGGCAACACCCACCACCACCTGCCCATTTACCAGATCTGACTCTAAGTGTATGGTATGGAGTGGAAGCGGCACGAACTGCATCCCAAACCCCCGAAATAGCGCACTGGAGTTCGTTGAAGACTCCCCGACAGCGGCAACACTCCTTGTAAAAGGACTGACTGTGAAGCAGCGCTGTCCTGCCTACAAATGTCCCCATAAACCACATTTTAGAATGAGTCTTTTATATGTATCAAACAAAAGAATCAATTTGTGAGCTTTAAAGGTCCTGGTGAATGGATTTTGTTTCCTTTGGACAGAGCCTGGCCAGCTGTTTCCAATATAGCCTGCTCATAAAAGATGGACTTAGCCACCATATATCACCCACTGGTTTGTGGAGGACTGTTTTGAAGCCTCGAGTTTGGAATCTGGCGGTCACCATCTTGGTAGCAACTTGTCATTCACACTCACGTGCTAAAGCATCCCTTGCTTTCTTGAGCACTTCAGCAGAATGCAAATGAACGTCTCTTTTCGGTTCTTAAAGATGTTTCACCTCACATTCACAGGGTTTCTTTGTTTCTAAATGATCGACAAGATAATTGTTCTCACCCCCAGATTACATGCCTAAAGGTGTGAACAGTAGAGCTAAGGAAATATCTTGGATAAAAGGTGGCTCGAATTCAAGAAACAAAAAAATTCCTGTTGCCCTCCTCTGAAGCACTGAGGATTAACATGACCTGGATGACTGAGAATCCACACAGACATTTCCTGCTTCATTGTCTATTTTCTTCTTAGTGGGACCATAATTTACTAAATGAACATCGTGCAGTATTGAACACAACCTGAAAGTAGCAATTGAGACAATAAAGTCACTTGGAAAATCTTTAATGGAGAAACAAATCAAGTCAGATGTAGTTTCACTTCCTCATAGACTTCTGTACAATCAGGTTTCTTTTTGCAACCAGAGGAGTTGCCTCCTGCTGGCTGACAGAACGAATGCAGGTTTAAGGCACTTCTGTGTTGGCTTCATTTTTCAAACTTTTAGTAAATGTCCTTCTCTATACAGTCTATGGTTTCCAGTCTTTATGCTGATGTAGATCAACCAGCTGCTGGGTGTAGTCTTCATATTCAACATGAAGACATGAAAGCAACTTTGATCTTCTCATCCAAGACCAAATAAGCATTTTTCTCAACATTTTTAAGAAATCTTAATGGTTTATATGAAATACCTGCACATTACAGGTTTGTGGAGGTAGCTCCTGACTGTCTTATCAGCTTGAAGACACCGAAATATATTTTTATAAAAGTAACTTCTCTGGCATTCATGACGGACAGTGATGTGATTCACAAATGTGTGCCAAAACTGAAAAAAACAAAGAAACATCACAGTTTTGAGTTTGTGATTTCCTCGGCCTTTGTTTTCTTACTGCGAGCCAGCACCATTTTTCTTCATATCTTCAGAAAGATGTCATTCACACACAAACAGCAGTACTTGGATAATATTCAATGAGTGACAGTCATTGTCAAAAAAGGAGCTCTGCACTCAGTCAGCTAAAGCTGGCATCATCTGTTGTTTTTCACAGCTCCAGAGAAGTGACAATAACGCTGCCAAATGGAAAAGTTGCCACTTCTGCTTGTCGCAACTGTGAAAAAACATAATTCATTTTGAAGTATCCCATTCTCGGCACTGTGTATAATTTATTCTGAGGGGTCAAACCTTTTTGACAGAGACAGGAGGTAGATGTGCCAAAGTGAGTCAGTCATCCTCCACTGTTGCCCCAGTGAGAACACACGAGTCAAGGTTGCCTCTGTGTGATATTACTAGCACAGAATAATGACTCACTGCTAGCGACCGCACAAAGACCATTATTTTGTGACTGCAAGGAATTCTTTCATGCTTTTTCCATCGCTGCTGCTGATACGCCTGCAAAGCATGGCTGCCACTGAGATGTTTGAAATCAGTTTTCGCACTCAGATCTTACCATCAGAGAGATCGGATCTCAGATCGGAGTCTGTCAGCGCAGACTTCTAGTAAAATAACAACAAACCAGCGAGGACACAGCAAGCATGAGAAAAGTTTGGACTCACTCAGGGAGGCAGCAGACTGGAAAGTGGTTACCTCACAGCTTCTAGTTGTCAGGGTATCCAAACACAACAGACCATGAGGACATACCACCAAGAATAGGCGCAATGGAGAGACACGCTGACGAATCTCAGTGAGCCCAATGGCGGAGACTGAAGTGAACGCCAGCCTCCACAAAATCAAAGTGGGGAGACTCTGTGGTGTGAACCTCTGGGTTCTGCCGGCCGGTTCTGTGCTAGTGCAGCAGCACGGCTAACATGCGCACACAATCAAAGACACACAGAGACGCTGTGGGTCTGCCAGCGGACGGCACCCATGCCCGGACAGGCAGGCAAAAGGGGGGAGGAAGGGGCCTGCAGAGAGAAAGCTGCCAAGGCTTCCTCCCTACCCAGCGTTCCTGCCTCCTACAGGAGCGACAGCAGGGGAGAGAGAGAGCCAGAGATACAACGCTGCATGTAGCCACAGCAAAATCTGCGACAGAGCAGGAGAGGAAGGAGAAGGGGGGAACCTAACACCGGAGAGGCAGAGAGTGTGGGATGAGAGGGGAAGGAGAGAGAGAAGGCACTCACGGGTCTTTCCATGTCAGCGGTAAGAGCTGGGCTGGGTCCAGGCGCAAGGCAGCCGAGGCGGCAGAGAGGGCTGCCTGGAGTCGACGATCATGCCTCGATTACAATGAGCCAAGTTGGGCAAGCAGCCAAGACGTCTAACAAATGCACAGAGCTCCCCTGTTAACGGATTTCACAGCACCCACCCGCTCGTCCTCGCTCTCTCTCCCTCTCTCTCCCCAACCCTCCTGCATAAATGCTCTCTCGCTCCCTCTGTCCCCCTGATAAAGCACTTGCTCTCTCCCCTCCTCACTTATCCTCTGCTCACAGCATGCTGGCTAAATCCTGCCACCCTCTGCACTCTGTGACATCATAACAAACAAAAATTAAAAACCCATTTGTCCTTTAGGTGCATGTGTCATCACAGGGTTTGCAGCAAATATACACTGTTACATCCAATGTTTTCATGCTTAAAATTCTGGATTGGCACTGTGATAATTTGATTCTTTATCGACCCTTTTTGGGTGAATACAGCACCAACACAGTATTGGGTTCATTCTGCCGATTACCAATGCTATTTCTGACCCTGTGTTAGTGCGATTTTTTTCTCTAGCCTCTTGTTTTGGCTGGATTTGTATCCGTGAGTGCTCAACAAAGATAACCCCTTACTGCGTAGGTGCTGAACTAACCCAAGCTGACCCTGCGATTATTCTCTAGCTGTGTCAGTAATTTGCTCCAGCTGAACTCATTCATTTTCACAGTCTAACGCTCTATGACAGAGATGTTTTTGTTTTTATTTTTTACATTAGAATTTGTATGTACTCTGTATAGTTTCTCTCACATCTCTTTTGCACACTGCATTTTTTGGACAGCTTCTGGAGCCTCATTCACATCCAAACATGCCACCGTCTACTTGCAGACATCACAAATGAGATGCGTGTGCTGTTTGTTCCCACTGCGCTTCCAACAGCTGCGTCTCTATGAGCCCCAGACTACAAGTTGAGAGGACTAAAGAAGCTTCCTAAAGACAGGAGGAGAGGGGGGTGGCAGGATTTCCCACAATTCTTCATACACGGCGTGCTGCTCTTGCCACAGTCTGAGAGCTAATGACATGCAGCAAACAGGCAGCCCTGGCTGACAAATGGTACGGGCGTCTGCACAAGAGGAGCAGCAGCAACTGAAGTCAGTCACTTGAGACTCAGAGTCAGCGCACTGCAATTACCAGGGCATTATGGGAACAAACACTTCGTTGAAAGTTGCCAGTCTGAGCTACAACATTTCTAGCACGCTCGTGTCCACATACTTTACATTCTACGTGGATCAATCCTGCTAATGAGCCAAAGCTCTTTCCACAATATTCTAGCGCACAAGTATTTGAGGTATTTAAAGATTAATGTAAGAATTTTTTTTTTTTAAAAAGAGGTTGCATTAGCGCCTAACATGTTACTACATCAAAAATCATTCCAGTAAATCAAGTAAGTCATTGAGTTTTGACCTTGCAAAGAAGGATATTAGTGATGTATTATCAAGAAAATGCCAAGTGAAAGGAAATACTGATGTTATGATAATTTAAGGCTCGTTGAGCTGTTTAAACAGTTTGAAGGACTTGAGGGAAACTCGTGCATGGGGTCAGTGACATTGTTATGTCCTATCCGAGGCTGTAGCTCCAAATATTGTGAATAATGCTGGATTTTAATTTTTTGTTTGCATGTTTTTAAAAAAAATAAGAATAAAAAATTTTTTTAAAAAAAGAACAAAAAAAAGCACTAGATGTATTCATATGCCATTCTAATCGTGTTAAAGCCTTTGGAAATGATGCGATATGCATGATGATGAATGAAAGTCTAATCCAGAGGTGTCAAACATATGGCCCGTGGGCCAAAACCGGCTCGCCAGAGTCCAATCCGGCACGCAGGATGACTTAAAATTACAAACAAAGACAGACAAGACATCTCACATTTAAATTTGTCCTTTGTCTTTGCAGAAACTCTGTGATCTGTAAGTTGTAATGCACATGTGAAAATGATAAACTGAGGCATAATATTTTGGAAATTGCACATATTTTTCTTAAGAAATTTCAGGTTGTTCATTAATGTCTTGTAAAAAGATATGTGAACATTTTCAGAATGTACTATTTGCACTAAAACAAAGGAAAAAATTTGGAGTTGTCATTTATTGGTTATTATGTTGATTTTATGTGATTTTACTGGTGTGGCCCAACTGAGATCAAATTGGGCTGTATATGGCCCCTGAACTAAGATGAGCTTGACTCTCCTGGTCTAATCTTTTTCCTGTCACATCAAGTAAGAATTTTCCATCACTGGTATCTGCAGCAGTGACATTATTGTGTGTATGGATCCCTCTGCGTAACTATATACAGAAAGTGGCCTCATAACATTTTCCAAAGTAATTTTTCAGTAAGATAGACAGCAGACTTAGCATGTTGTGCTACGGGACTTTATGGGGAATTTTTTTCAAATTACTGATAAATTAATGAAAGCAAGTACTTCTAAGGCCCATCGCTGCATATGATTATAGCTCTGTAACTTAGAATTAACTCTGTAAAGTCAGGCAGTTTCTAAGGAAGACAGTAAAAGAGCCAGTGCTCTAGCCAGCCAGCATTCACTGATATTAATGTGGGTTAAAAATACAAAAGACAGTGGGATGATTTCACTTTGTCTCCAGCACAGTGTCTCACATTTTCTATTGATTTTACTCTGCAATAACTTGAAAATGTGCAATTATCAGGTTAAAATCTCAATACAAAGACTGAATCAAGAACTAAGTAACACCCCTGATTAGGTTCAGTGAAAGCAGGTTCAGGGAGTAAATTCTCAGTCGAGTGTCGCTCAAATGTTGCAACTGTGAGGAAAGAATGCAGCTTCAGCCTAATTCAACCCAATTTCCGTTATTTAATTAATTGGTCAAAACATCATTTGAATCTTTTGAAACTTTTTGGAGATTCCTAAATTGTCAAACTTGTAACATATGCCAGTCTATGACTAAAACATGTTGCAGGACTAACAGTTCTGCTATGCCTTACGGTAAGTATTCTGGAAAGTGAGGCCAAATTAGCTTACATGCAAATTAACTCTCGGGCTTACAGTTTAAAGGCTGTTCCTTTTAAACATATCTTAAGTTAAAACATGCATAGACGAAGTATCAGTAAATGTGGAAATGTAAAACTGTAGCTGCTCACCTCAACACCAGCTGCATCACCGCCATTAAACCAACAGCAGGTCAGAGACTAAGTGCAGTGTGACATCTTGTCCAGCAGGTGGAGACAAACTCTCGTCATTGGAGCCTCCAGAACATGAAGCAGATCCTGAACAAAGACTGAACACAATAATATGTGTCTGCACTTCATTAATAGAGAAGCATAATATTTAAACATGTAAACATAAGAATACACTCCCACTGGGGAGAGTGACTGAAAATTTTACACCGCAGAAGTAAACTCATAGTTTTCACATGGGGAACAAATTCACCATCAACAAACAGTGTGACATATATGTAACATTACAGATCTTTGACATGAGGAGGTGTTAATTTTAAAAAAATGGCAGAAATGTATTCAAGCATTCCTTCTAAAGTATGTTTTCTTCCAGACTTCCTCAAAATGTTCATCTGGGCCTACTGAAACGTGCTGTGCAGTGAGAAGTATCTGTAGTCATAAAGTCGGCTCCATGTATGCACTGTATGTGTGCAAATGACGTGAGTCGTGATGACATACTTAGTAAATGTAGGAGCTTCATTTTTTATACACATTAACCTTGGCTTCACTGTAATCAATAGCAAACATCACACTGTCATCGGTTTGACCATGACTCACCCAATGCGATGTCTGTATAGGCTGGTCCACAACTGGCCTCCGCTTTCACCCCTTCAGCTCTCGGTGTGATGGCTGGAAAGATGGTCTGTCATCTTCTGAGCCTGAAGTCTTTGCATCAATGTCCACACTGGCAACACAGATAGGGCTGAAGACTGCAACCAAAATGATCACACATGCGATTACTTGTTGCGAGTGTGCAAGTTAAAATTTCATGCGAGTGAATGATGATCATTTAGCTGCATTGTTTTCGCTTTAACCAGCTCAGGCAGCCACTGCGTTAGCCATAGTGGTGGAAAACACAACATTTATGACTTCATGGCTCTGCCAGTCTTTTCTTGTCTGATGAGTAAAATGAGTTCTTAAGCTGTTGTGCGTTCCTCAATAACAATTTAGGAAAGAAAAGGCCAAGAGGGAGAAGTCAGTGTCATACACACCTGATGATCAGACTGCAGATGCAGGCAGGACCACCTTTCCTGCGTCCTTGTCCTCTGCCTCACCCTCATCATGACATTTCTGTCACTGCCTGACACATGGTCAGCTGAGAACTTTCAATTATCTTTTAGGGAGCAGTCTTCATATTCTCATTTCATTCATGCAACTGGATTTCTGCATTTTCAGTCTGCTGCAGGATGTCTGCCTCTTGGGCCTTAATTTAACTGCTGCTGTGGTCTATTGCAAGGGAGGTGGATGAGGGGGACCTGAGGGAGACCTATAAATAAACAAGAATAAAAGGAGTTAGCCCACTCTCACAAGGCACATCCTCAGATCTTTTCATCTACAGGCCCTGCAAGGCCGGGCAGGCTAACTACAGCAAACAAATCTGAACAGTCACTGTAAAAAGCACAAACAATAGATACAAAGTTAACGATTAAATGAATGATTAAAAAATGCTGACCGCAATACATTCCCATATACCTGCTATACCGACATCTCACACACAACAAGAAATCAAACCCCCCATAAAAGTTGTGTGGCCATACTGCAATATCCAGAGACATACAGCTGTTAAAAAGGCACACCTTAACTTTTGTGGAACGAGCTACCCCTTAAACATCCAACAAATGTCTTACCACAAATCATGACAACTGAGGCCTTGTGTCTTCTCTGTCCTCTCATAAAATATTCAACACCTCCCCACTCACCTAACTGCCTCCTCTCCCAATCAGAGGCCGATAGTGGAGCACCATCCCATGCCACTGGTTACATGACGTTAGTGAAATTGGGTTCAGTAATAATAATAACTATGAGAAGATATTAAATGCAGCACAAGCCAAGAAGATGGATACCAAAGATGATGGACATGCCACAAAACCTTTTGCAAAAATAGCTGGAGTTTGATATGTTAACAACCCAATGAAACCCAGAGGATACATTCAGCAAAAAGACATAAATAGGTCTGTAAATGTCACTGTTCTCAACCACCTGGTTGATCTGTTAGCAGTTGGGCATGTGAAAATCCTGACCACAGAACTGTGTGGGCTTCAATTCCCTATGGGTTGAGGCTCACCATCTGATAAATACAAAGTTCTCAAATCTTCTAGGACTCTCTGGAAGGCCTGAAGAAAATTCCTGTGTTTCGAGATTTTCACAGTCAAACTACATTTAAGCTTCGAGCGAACCTTTCAACATTAATGACCACAGAATAAAGCTAAAAAGAAATTAGCATACTGGTCAGTTGTAATTCAGTTGTACAACTGCTTACGAGGAAAAGGGACTAAAACACAAACCATCCATGCAAACCAGCATCCAATCTATTAGTTGCACGGAGCTAATACAATGCGCAGCTGATCATATAAAGCACTAATATTATCTCATGAGCAGCGTTTACCAACACAACATTGACATTACACTGAATATAAAACAGTCTTACAAATACACCAGTATACAGAACATGTATGTCTCGTATTTTTATCAACTCAGAACAGTCTGTTAGTCGGCTAACGCAATTAGCACGAGTAAACGTGGATTAGCCGTTCGGCTAACGCTGCTAGCTTGCTAATGTACTCAGCACAAGTCAACTCGGTAAACAATACTACAGTTTAGCATAACGGCTAGCTGCCTCAAGCTAGTACTTAACTCATCAAAGTGTCGGCGCAAAGTATCAACTCCTAGTGGAGAAACGGCGTCAAGTCTCTAGACTCAGGCAGAAATGCCAACAGCCGCCATGACAAGCACAACAACGTTTCATTGCCTGTGTGTCTGTGACCTTCAACGGGCGCACGGACCGAAACAGTCCGAGGCGGGACAAGCGACCTTACAGGCACGACACCTGTAAGCCACATGAACCACCGGCCGCTTATCAAAGTCAATAAGCGAATAATTATTTTATTAAAATTATTTTACATCATACTGCAGACTTATTGGGTGTATTGCTGTAGACCAGAGGAAGTTTAGTGTTGAGTTTTGAAGCCCTTTATTTTTTATTAAACTTTTCCGCCGTTGGCTGAATGTGGGCGGAGCTTGTGTCTCCATTGGTTGCATAGCAAGTCTCAAGCAAGCATAAGTTATGGCAACTGGACTAACCTCGTGTGAGTCGAAAACTCACACGAGGTTTCGTGTGAGTACGAAAAAATGACGAAAAAATATTATTTTTTCGACTCACACGAGGTTAGTCCAGTTGCCATAACTTATGCTTGCTTGAGACTTATCATGACCTGGATGACTGAGAACATCCACAGATTTGTTGCATAGCAACCACATTAAAGGCAAAGGTGAGGTCACAACCAATCACAGCCCGTCTATCTATCTATCTATCTATCTATCTATCTATCTATCACCCCCATTCTTCACCTTTCTATTCTTTCTTTAAGGGCAGCACGGTGGGCTCAGTGATTAGCAGTGCAGCCTCATAAAAACAGCTCCACTCCTCTGGTGGGCTGTTTTCTGTGGCCAGTTCTGTGTTCTCCCCGTGCAAATTGATTAATTGGACTCTCTAAATTGCCTCCCAAAAACAAAAAGAAAACAAAAAAAAAAACCCAAATTAAAATAAAACCAAAAAAAATTTATTATCAGTCATTATCAGTGAATAAATATAATTCACCCTTAATTCTACATTTGTTTGTTTCTCTCAGTAAATGCACCACATTCTGGTTGTTATTGTTCAAACACTGGTGGCTCTGATTTAAACAGAACTAAAGCTTAGAAGGTAGTTTTTAGTACTGAACAGGGTTCATATGGTGGAGAAGAGCTTGTTCTTCCAACAATGTCATTGTTTTTTCATTTAATGTGCACATACTGTATAGTACTTGCAAACAGCTGATCTGCACCACAACTTTTAATTCATTGTATTGGACAGTAAATGGGGGCTGCACAGTGGTGTAGTGGTTAGCACTTTCGCCTTGCAGCGAGAAGATCCCTGGTTCGCGTCCCGGCTTTCCCGGGATCTTTCTGCATGGAGTTTGCATGTTCTCCCTGTGCATGCGTGGGTTCTCTCCGGGTACTCCGGCTTCCTCCCACAGTCCAAAAATATGCTGAGGTTAATTGATTACTCTAAATTGCCCGTAGGTGTGAATGTGTGAGTGATTGTTTGTCTATATATGTAGCCCTGCGACAGACTGGCGACCTGTCCAGGGTGTCCCCTGCCTTCGCCCAAGTCAGCTGGGATAGACTCCAGCCCCCCCCGCGACCCTAGTGAGGAATAAGCGGTGTATAGATAATGGATGGATGGATGGACAGTAAATGCATTGTCTTGTATTTCTCTTTGTATAAAGTGGGATGTAAAGAAGAATTTGACTGTAATTTTAAACCTGATTACTCAAAAATTTAGCACACAGGGAAACTAGTCAAAGTAATGTTTCCAAGAATTTCTACATGTGTGTGTGTCTGAAGCAAGAACTTGGGAATTTCACCATAATCTTCCTGATTGTGGTCTTTCATTCCATTTTCTTTCTCAGTGTAGCCAAATATTTACAATTATTTTGTTATGCGGTTGTTGGTTATCGGATCCAGTGTGTACAGCAGTAATACAGATTTCAAACTGAAATATCATTAAAGGGAGACTAACATCAGGATTAAGATGAACAAAAACAACAATACTGTAAAAACATCAGATTATGTTCTTATGAATATTTAGAAAAACAAAAAGATTCCTCCACTGGGATGGACTAGAAAAGGACTTTTTGTTTGGAAAGCTTGAAATTTCAAGCTGCCAGCAGTCGCTGTTTTAGTGGGAGAGTGATTAGAGATGATGAACAGCAGTTGTGAGATTCACAAGGCTTTATTTACTCTTGTCTACTTTCCTCTTCCATTTGCTTATTTCATAACCTCATGTACTGACAAATGCTTAGCTAAAGAAATGGTAGTGTGATTATACACACTGTAAATCATGTCTCTTGTCACGTTTCTGCTTCTCTGCTGGTATGTCTGGCTCTGCAGGTTTCTGATCTGCAATTACTGGCCTCACCAAACTCCCCTGGGCGTTTAGTTCCTTTATGTCTTGTTTCTTTGTCTCTGCTTTCCTTTTGTCTGTCTATTTTAGTGTCACCCCAACAGGTCGAGGCAGATGTCTGCCCTTCCTGAGCCTGGTTCTGTCAGAGGCTCATTCCTATCAAAGAGAAATGCAAGGATTTGTTGTTTCTCTTTAATATAATACTGTAAAGTGTTGATTTTATGACATGAAGTTCCCTGGGAGGACTTGCATTGTGAGGCTTGTGGGCTTTATAAATAGAATTTAATTTAGTGGAAATTAAAAAGGCTGCAGCTTTGAAACATATGCAGCATTGTTTTTCAGTTTTTGCACTGTGCTTAATAGAGATGGAAAACAGTTTAGGGTCTAACACCCAGATTAACTTGACCTGACAGGATTTTTAAAGCTGAAGTAGGTCACCAAACAATTTGCACTGCAGTAAAATATTCACCACAGACAGTCTAATTTGTACGTGTTCATTTGGAACAACCACACGTGCCTGTACTTTCCAAACATCATTGAGTTTTATGGCACAAGTCCAAAATGTCTTTGTGATCACTGGATTCATACACAAAAAAGAACTTTGACAATTCTCTGGCTTTACACGCATCTGCAGCCAGTTCAGGTCATAGCAATTTAATTGTCCCTGCTTTTAATCTATCACCCATCACAACTCTTTGTTTTTCTCCAAATACACTCTTCCTGGTTCACCTGGTGTGACACTTCAGATCTAGTTTTGCATGTTTTGTATGTACGGACAGTGAAAGGTGTGTTCTCAGTTATGATACTATTGTTAAATCAGCCACAGTGAGGTGGTTGTTGCAGTCATACCATAAACCTAAGCTTTGTTTTCACAGAGGTTGCTTTCCCAACAATAATAACAATTTTATTTGTATAGTACAGTTCATACAGCAAGTGAATTTGAAGTGTTATACATCAAATAGTGAATAAAAAAAGACGAAAAACTTAAACTTACAGAGAGAAAACACAAGAAAAAAAACACACAAAAAATAGGTCTGATGTCAGCATATTATACCAAACTACATAGGAACTACATAAACACAAGTCTACAAAAACACCTTTAGAGGTTTTGCTCTGCAGGCACAACAGGTGAGGCTCATTGACACAGAAGGCAGCATCTCTGTACACCTTAGTTCTACTAATAAGACACCAGAGTTAGTGTACTGTAGGTATCTAGAAGCTGCAAGAGCTAGTCTGTTAAAAGTCTTCATAACAAATCTGAAAATTCATTTTAAAATGAGCAGGAAGTCAAGGAAAAGCCTTTAAAAGTGGAGTAATGTTTCCTCTGTGAAAAGACATGCTGCTGCATTTTGGATTCCAGAATAATAGCTATAGTTATGGTTGTAGTTTTTGTAACTGTCAGGATTATTTACTGCCGCTTCACACTTCAGGGCTCAAATTTCAGTTAAAAAGACTCCCTTAAAGATGAAGAACATGGTAGTATGGAGTAGTATGGCAGCTTTTCTTCATCAGGAGCCGTCTTTGCCGGCACAGTCAGCAGAATGATTTTTATAAGGCAAAGGCAGTTAGACTTGTGTTTCATATTAGAAATCTGCATGTGTATGAGATTTTTGTAGAAACAGAAAACACAGATGGGATATTTTGTCACCCTAAAAAACTGGTTTTAATTTTCTAACGTGAACTATTCCTAATCATGTCTAAGAATGCAAGAAGTCTTCACATTTGCAAGTATTTTGAACACAACACCAACAGTTTTGCAAATATGTTATTTCATGTTCTTCCAAGAGTTGGAGTTCATTGCGAAAGATGAATGGACAAAAATACCAGTGGAGACATGCACAAAGCTGGCCAGCAATTCTAGAAGTGTTTGATTGGTGTAAAAGTCAATAAAGGCTTTTCTGTGAATAATTTTGGACATGCCACTTTTTGTTTAAATGTAAATAAAAGCTGAGGAATTATTTGTTCATAATGATAGCTCTTGTACATTGTCTTATTATCTTTTGGGAGACAACTGTGTCATTTCCAATCAAAAAAAACCCTTGCTGGTTGAATAAAAGTAACTTTAAGTCAAAATTTGCCAGGGGTATGAATAATTTTGGGCTTGACTGTATGCTCAGCATGAGGTAGCATGTTATGTTTCCATCCCACACACACTGTTCAACAGACTGAAAATAGCTGGTTATAAAGCTGACTTTTCTTATGAAGGATTTAGCACTTAAGGTTGGGCAACTTTCCTCGGGTTACGCCCTTGTTTACCTTCTAGTGTCTGAAATTTTTTGATTTGGAAACTTCAGTTACCGTCTGTTTAAAACTAGTCACACCCAAATCCTACCTGTCTGGCAGCTATCAAACAAATACATTTCACAACAATAGTCCCGTGTGCAGCATCAGCTCATCCACATTCTTAATGTCATACTCTACCTTATAAATACAGACACATCAGACAGGAATTGTTGCAGACATTACTACATCAGGTATGTATCTAGCAGGTACTGCTGATTATTTGTACTGATTAACACAAGTGTAATGTTTTAATTTTTAAGATCCTTGTTTAATTTTTTTTCCAGGAATAGACTTTTTACTGCACTTGTCAACGAGACAGAATGAGTGATTGTAAGTTTTTCTGATTACGATATTTTCTAAGAATTATTTGTAATGTGTAATGTACTGTGTTTTAGTTGCAACACTCACTGTACTTCTATATACAGCACATATACACTACCAGTCAAAAATCTGGACACACCTTCTCACTCAGTGTTTTTTACTTAATTATTTTCTACATTGTAGATTAATACTGAAGACATCAGAATTATAAAATAATACATATGGAATTATGTTGTAAACAAAAAAGTGTTTATCTTCAGTATTGAACTACAAAGTAGAAAATAAAATAAATAAATAAAAAGGATTGAATGAGAAGGTGTGTCCAAACTTCTGACTGTTAGTGTATATACATGTGGTCTTTGTAGAGTTCTGTGCAAGCACATGGACTATGTGTATGGTAATTTAAACACTTCTTTGAGCAACTGTTTTTGAAGATCATTTAAATATTAATAAGACATCACTGCCGGTGCTGTGTTGCTGACAACTGCTTTTATTTTGAAATGCTTTTCTTTCTTTTCTTTTTTTTAATCTCTAACCCTAGGCCGCATTGGTTAAAACTCAACAAAGATGTCTTTTAATTTCTTTTATGTTATTTGACTTGTGGTTATATATTTCATTTGTAATTTCTCTTAATTTATATTTCATTTTTTGTTCTTTCAATTCTAGCTGGCAAGCCGGTGAGTCAGTTTATTTCCTTACTGCACTTTACACCTGTGACTAACAGCATGAAAACGTACTAACGAAGCCGTTTCCCTCCACTGGGGAGGAGAAGAGGAGCTATGAAGACCACGTGGATTAAGATACCATTCTTTTCCAATGTTTGCTTTTATTGCTTCAGTTTCTGATCCTGTAACCTTGTTGTCCATTTTATTTAATTTGTTTCAGGAGACTAAAACAGGTGCAGAGAACTGCATCACAAAATTTTTCTTACGATTGCTTTTAGGAGGGACGTGGAGAGGGACCTCCAGGTGAACGTGGGGACGGACCTCCAGGTGAACGTGGTGGACCTCGTGGACCTCCGGGTGAACGTGGTGGACCTCAAGGACGTGGGGACGGACCTCCAGGTGAACGTGGTGGACCTCGTGGACCTCCAGGTGAACGTGGTGGACCTCGTGGACCTCCGGGTGAACGTGGTGGACCAGATGATGGTGGCAGACGCGGAGGCAAACCCGAGTAGAAATGGAAATGCAGTGATAACAACTAAATGATGAACACTGTGCGATATTGATTCTAATTAATTAAATGCATCTCCAATAAACTAATCCAGAAACTGATAAGACTGGTTCAGAGTTTATTCACATCAATATAAATTGTGTGGCAGAGTCCATCATAACAGTTTCAGCTTCCATACCAAAACATGTTGAAACTATGTAATATACAGCAGCATGCATCCACTGTTAAATTCCTACAACATAAAGTAATAGACAATATTCAATGAAAGGATTTAGATCAATAAATCTAAATACTATAACCCATTTACTAGACAGTATTAGATAAATAATGCAGTCAGAATAAAAGAGACAGCTGTATGAAGACATGTTATGATGATGGAAGGTGTTGACAGGAACAGGAAACAAGCTGTTTCTTAGCAGTAGTGTGGGTAACTTTATTCAAATCCAAAAGGGTTTCAGGCAGCTTAAATATGCTTCATAGTCATAATAAATTTTGCATATGTGTGCAAACATTAAAGTGGTGCTTAAGAAAATCTCCCAAAGCGCTATGAGGATGTGTGAATGGTCAAATCAGTTGGTTACAATCTGGCCATTATGAGGTAGACACTAAAGCACAATTTCAACTGGCATAGATGGGTTTAAGTGTTTTCTGGTTCAATGTCAAATCTTGAAGCTTGAGGAAAACCTCCATCTAGCTACTCCACCAAGGAACGCGGTGGAGTTATGTGACAATCGGTGTTGGTTTGTTTATCTGTCTGTCTGTTAGCCACATTACTCAAAAATGGACCAACAGATTTGGATGAAATTTTCAAGGAAGGTCAGAAATGCCACAAGGACCAATAGATTAGATTTTGGCAGTGATGTGGCTTATAGTCTAGATCCACAGATTTATTAAAGATTTCTGTATAATTGCAAGATAGCGGCACCATCACAGTAACTATGACAAGTGAACACTATGTCAGCTGCCCGCTGATGATCACATGATTGTGATCCTACTACAAATCCACCACTGAGGGCTTATCAGGACTTATACATCGGAAATGATACAAGAAACAGCTGATTACATTGTGGGGGAGTTTCTGAGTCCCATCAATTCCTGCTGCCCGCTACATATTTAGGTCATGCGATTCCGTATCCGTACATAATGTACACATGCATAACACACGCCTGTGCTCAGCGCTAGGTAATTTTGTTTATGGGTACATCTATATTAAATGGCCACATTCTATGTTGTCATGATTTTTAATCATCAATAACTAGTAAATAAATGGTGCATATCTTTAAAAAAAAAAATCCTGCATTTCTGACAATGTCATGTGAGGGAAAGAACAGCCTTGGTGGAGTACTGTACTCTCTGTGTTGTCTTGTTCGAAATGAAATTGTGAAATATGCTTGCATTAGTCTCCTGTTTCCTGCAGGCCCAACTAATCCTCAACCAATAAAACACAACAGCTTTGAATGTATTAAACCAACAAGATATAATGTTCTCTTTGTTAAGCTTTAGAAGAGGTGGATTTTGTCACCTTTGTACAGATCCTGGCTATCTGTTACCACCAGTTTCCACTGTTTATGCTAAGCTAAGCTAACCATCAGCTGGTGGCAGGTCCACATTGCATGGCATTTATATTCTTCTCTAACTCTTGACAAAACATTTAGTTTAAAAAAAGCAGTGTTGCTTTAATGCCTTGACTTATCAATTTTGCACTGCATGTCATATATTCCTGAATTAATTCATATTTAAATAATCAGGCTGAATATCTGATTAGGTGACCAGAGCAGGTTATCTATTGAAGTTGCACTGAATTCCCTTCCTGTAGCAGCACCAGGCTGAAAGCTTCCCTTGTAGACAAAAAAAATGAACACGTCCTTCATGCAAATTAAAATCTTAAGGTTTATCCTTTATGGCTGTATGTTGGTCTTGTGCTATTAATCAATGGAAACCTCCTCATAAAAACACTGAAATATTGTTTGCGGCTGTGTCAGATGTGGAAATCCATATGGACAGCACAAAACGCTGTGTTTCCTCCCACTGTTGCTCAGTGTGTACAGTTCTGACAGAGAGAGTAGCATCAGAACCTCCGACTGTACATTCTCCATAACAACAGCATCATCAGTCACAGTGTCTGCTGCTATTTTGTTTCCCATTTGGGCCCATGTCATTTTCTCCAGCAGGGTTGAGGTGAATCGAGAATGAGTCACCGTTAAACGTTGCAGAAAGTCTGATCTCGTCCCCTTGCTGCTGGATGCTCTGACGCACTTCTCCTTGATGTGCATTATTGTTTGTGAAAATTGTTCACATTTGGAGAAATGTGACTCACAGCGCTATTCTGAGCAAGAGATCTCCAGAGAATGTGGGGTCATCTGAATCCTTCCACCTACATTTGCTTTGGTGTCCCTTTCATGTCTTCACTTACACATGGCGATTTTTTGGAGCTTCAGAGTCTCCTGGTTTCCTTCACACACGGTTAGTATATTAGGATGGTGGCATTTTCTGTTCCTTTTTACGTGTGTGTGTGTGTGTTGGGGTTATATTCTCAGCAGCGTGTTCATTAGCTAGAACTATAACCTCAGCAGTACACTCACTGGTTTCTCCAATACGTTCCTGAACCAAAGGGCTTTCTAGCCTTGAAGACTGTGGGTTTGTCTGAACCATAATGTGGAGATTGGTGAGATTTAATGTTGCACTTCTGTGTTCCACGAGTCCTTCGTAAATGCATCGATTTATTCCTGTAGCTGAAGTGCCACAGACAGTGTTTAGATCCATGGAGTTTCTGGTGTGCTTGTTAAAGATTGTAACTGGATGATATTGATCTTCATCATGGTTGCCTCCTTCGTCAGGTTTCAGGACGCACCTGAAGCAGTTGACGGAAGTGGAAAAAATACCTTTCAGAGCAGTCAGCTTCTGTACAAACTGACTTTGAGCCTCTTCAGGATTCATGGGGTGTCTCTGATGTTCTGTAGATGATTCCTTTTCAACCTCTTCACTGATGTTCCCTTCACAGCTTTGCACTGAAATTTCAGTCTCATTGCCTCTGTAGTTTGAGGCGATTTTTCTGCACACTTCAAAGTTCCTGCTTCCAGTTTCGATCTTTGACCTTTCCAGCTGAAGCTCCTGAGACACAGATGGCGTTCTTCCGAATGTATTAACCACACTGCATCCAGTTGGAGCTTCTTCGGCTGACATAAGACAACACATCCCCTTAAATGTTTTTCTGAAAGTAAAAAAAGCATTTATTTATTATAAGTTGCCCTCAAATACAATACAAAGACCCACATGTCTACTTTGGTCACCATCAGTGGCTCAATCTTTGGTATTCACATGATACGATCCAACAAAATAAATACTTTTAAAAAGTTCTTATTAAGACCACCCAAGACCAAAACACAACACTCATATGTTTGAGGATATTTAAGTCATGTAAAAATATGCATTTATAAACCTGGCCTGCTTGAATTATTTAGTAAATGTCAGCTGAACGTGTTACAAGTCTAAAATTGTTGCTTACCTGCCCATTATGCCTGCTGGTTCCTCTTATTGCTCGACTTTGAATGTGTGTCTGCACTTCAGATGCTCACCAGAGCTCTAACAACAACATGGCACATTCGTTGCCATAGCGATGCAATAACTGACGCGATGGACCGTGTGACAAACTGCCAACCACTCTCATACCAGTAAGCAATCACCCTTTGAGAAAATAATAGAATATTTCACCAAATAAAAGCATGAGTGTATCTTGCATTGTAGCTTAGTACAGGTTTTCTGATTAATTTGCAATTTAAATTTCTGGAACTCTACAGGTTGAAACAACATTGCAAAGGGAAATAAAAGTGACATCTTGTCAAACGCACTGGAAAAAAATTAAACCAAATAGTGAAATAATGTCTGCAATAGATGATAACTATATTCTTTGATTGTATCTGAATATTGACACTACAAATATTTTGGTCAACAATGTTGTCCTGTGGCACTGTTTTTATTTCTTTATGTGTGTGTGTTTCAATCTTTTTTTTTTTTCTTTTTTTTAACAATTTATTTAGTTTTCCCATGTGCAGGAGTGGGTGAAGGAAGAGAAGTGAGGAACTTTGAAAGACCAATAGGACATACAAAAGTCTTTTGAAGAAAACCATAATATATGTATTACACTTGTATATGTGTATTTATTTCTTTTCTTTTAGTTAAAGTAATCTGTGTTTAGTACTACAAATGCATAGTGCAAAGAAACAGTATTAACCCCCACTGGAGTTTTTTCCCCTTTAACTGCTTTTCAAAATTAAGTCATTGTCAGTAAGTCTTTTTTTTTTTTTTTTTAAAAAGACTCTTTCGTGTCAAAGTGAGAACTATAAATTCATACATTCAGGTAAGTATTTAGTTGATGCACTGTTGGCTGCAATTACAGCATTGAGCTTATGTGAATGGTTCTTGACTAGCCTTGCACAAATTTACCCCACTCTTCTTTGCAAAACTGCTCAGGCTCTGTCAAGTTGTACAGGGATCATAAGTGAACAGCCTTTAAGTCCAGCTACAAATTTTCAATCGGATTGTACCTTGTCTGTGAAACATTTCTGCGTATCTTTGGCTGCTTGCTTCAGGTCATTTTCTTACTGAAAAACAAGTCTTTTCCTAAGTTTTCTTGCAGACTGCATCAGGTTCTGTCCACGATTCCCCTATACTTTGCTGCATTCATTTTACCCTCTACCTTTACAGACCTTCCTGTTGAGAACAATCCCCACATCATGATACTGCCACCACCGTGCTTTACGGTGGGGATGTGTGGATGTGTGTTTGTGATGATGTGCAGTGTTTGGTGTCTATCAAACATAGCATTGAGTTTAAAGGCCAAAAAGCTCAATTTTGGTCTCATTAGACCAAGGAACCTTCTTAAAGTTGACTTCAGAGTCTCTCACAAACTGCAGATGAGAATTAATATGAGTTTTTTTTCAACAGTGGCTTTACATTTGCCACCCTCCCATAAAGTTTTGACTGGTAAAGAACAGGCGACGGTTCTTGTACACGATCTTAGTTCCTGAAGCTTGTATCTGTTTTCACTTGGACATAAAAGCTGACTCAATGTTAAAAAGCATTAAAGAGGTGAAAACGTCCAAAGGGTGACTACGTTTTACTAGCACTGTGTGAAGAGGCTGTTGATTTACTGTCATACTCAAAAAAAGAAAGAAAAATATCTCAAATTTCAACAGAAAGAGTTGATGTGCAGCTTCCTATTAAAGTCTTTATTTGATCTTTTCTGACAGATAAGTCAAAATCACTGATTTACCACATCACGGTAGGTCAGCTTCACAGCATTGCTGATTTGGTCAGCAATTTTAAACAGGATTAGAAATATTCAATTTAAAAGCAGGGCAGGCAAAACAGGACATTAGAAAAAAAGCAATTGGATGACCGTTAAAAAATTATACAAAAAATACTTTGTAAGGCAATATTATTTTTACATTAAGACTTATTAAGAAAGGCACAGTAATATCAGATTCTTGTGAATTGGAGGAGATTCCTCCGGTGTAGTGTTCCAAAATATACACAAGTAGTTAATACAAGACTCCATGGGTTGTGTTTGTCAGTTCTGGGGGTTTGGAGAAGTGAAATGTGTACATTCAGCATTCTAATGGAAGAATTTGTCAATAGGACAACTCTCTCTTTCAAAAAGTGTTGCGACAGCAGGTAGATAAACCGTTCCATGATTTACTCATTACCAGCCTTCTGGGAAAAGCCAATCAATTGTTTACAGATGTCAAAACACCAAACAAAAACAGCACCAGCAGATGAGCTTGAGGCGCTTTCAGTTATTGCTTCATCACATTTCAGCTCAGTGGAGAATGAAGGGAAATGTTGATACAATGAGAGAGAAATGAAAACAGAAGGTCTATTTTACCAGCTATGAAATGTTAACGCCAACTCCTGTGTCAGACTGACACGTACCGTCTAACTACCTTCCTCCGACACCACACGGTGCTGCGACCTTTTTTTCCTTTTTAGAAGAGCCCATTGACCTGTTCTGTCTCAGGGTCCAGGTCAATATCATAGAAACAAGGTCGAGTGGGCAAGCCAGGAATTGTTGGCATCTAGAATAAACAGAGAGAAAAAGAAAGAAGTTATCATTAAAACATACAAGAAAAACTCTGGTTATACTCAACATACTTGAAGCGCAGGTAACGAAGCTGAAACAGTTGCTTCATCAACAGACAAATAAATAATCTGCAGAAATTATGACTATTGATTAAAAGTCTTGCTACTACACTTGCTGTGTCATATATTGATTTAAAAAAAGCATTTTGAGTTAGAGAATCTTATTCAAACAAAGCAGGCATCCACTTATTTTCTGGGAAACACTGACAGGCATTTTTCTACTTTTTACACTTAATAATTTATGTAAAAAATAATAGTAAAAGAAAAAATAACTACAAGTATATCCTTGGTAGGATGCTTGGCTTGATAATAGCAATAGTAGGTGGACCTTCAGAAAACAGCTGGTGATGAGAATGGATTTGAAATAGAATGCCAGTGTTTCAGTACATGTTCAACTTTCCTCAGTGCAAAATGAATCCCTATATGTGGGTTACTCTGCTGATGGACCTAGTGAACATCCAGGGCTTCATTCAACACACGAAGTCAGATGTCAAGAGGTGAGGTCACACCAAACACATCAGTAATGTAATTCCATAGTATTCACACATTCTCATACACTAATGAACATATGTAGGAATACAAATGTTTGCTACTATGCTGGGAATGTGACCCCCTGGTATACAAACAATGAAACAGAGACACAGAAAACAGGCCATATCTGAATCTACGCTTAAATCATTAGGGTGCATTTTAAGGTAAAACGTGTATCTGCATTCTCATAGCAGCATTTTGGAATCATCATGTCAGTGCCACAGAAAGCCAAATTGGAAATAGAATGACTGCCATCTACACACCTTGAAACAAATAATTTAGGATCAGCACGACATGTAGCACTTTTATGTTCACCGATTCTGAATCTCTAAATACTGGGTTCCACATCTGGTGCAAACAAAAAGGCAGACAACAATGCTAGCGTTGCACGTCATCACTTTTTTGATTGTGCACTTTTTCTTTTGGTCACAATTATGGACCTTTTAACTATCAGAACATGCAGATAAACTGAAAGACAAAGTTAATACTTTGTTTCACAGTTCAGAGTAGAAGCTGTCATCTGATCATGAATACATTCAGCATTGTGTGATGTTGTATATGAATGAATGGACAGTTGAGCACAAAAAGTCACCAGCCCTTTCTTTGTTTGTCTTTAGTCGTATATTGCTCTATAGTAAGAACAAATCTGAGTGTCTCACACAGAAATGTGTACTTTGTGATGTGGTTTTATGGTGCAAAGCAGTGCAAAGTCACACTGATGCTTTTCAGATGTGAATCTGTGATTGTGGAAAGGAGAGTCGCTGCTTGTTCAGCATAAATGTGAGCTTACCGTGCCAACCAGTGGGTACAAGAAGCCAGCGCCCACACTGGCTCGGATGTCTCTGATTGGCACGACGAACCCGGTGGGAACGCCCTTCTTGTCTGCTTCATGAGAAAGCGACAGGTGGGTCTTTGCCATACAGATTGGAAGATTGCCAAAACCCTGAGGGGAGACGCAAAAAGGATTATCAAAGGATTCTTTATCCAGTTATGAGGACCTCAGCAGACAGCAGGAGCCAACAAACAGGCCTGAAAAGACAGGAACAAAACAACTCTGCAGCATGCTGACCTGTTTGGTGTAGAGCTCCACCTTGTGTTGGGCCTCTGGGAGGAGCTCGATATCATCTGCTCCGTAGATCTTCTGAGCGATTATTCGAATCTTATCAGCAATAGGGAGCTAAAGCACAATTAAAGAGATGCACAGACATTTTTAAGCCGTCCTTCAATAGAATGTAGGATTTCAACAATAAGAAAATGCCAGAGTGATGGACTGCAACAATCACATCTCATACCTCTAACTCATAGAGGAACTTGAAGTTGCTGGGAGCATCACTGGCCTTCTGGACAGCCTGACCAAGAGCCATCGCACCGGCTCCACCCTCGGCCCAGTGGGAGCATCGAACGGCATCGAAGGCTCCGCCATCTTTGGCCATGCTGCAAACCAAGTCCAGCTCGGCCTCAGTGTCTGTCCTGCAAGAAAATACTGATTAAAGCAGCTTTGGAACCTATATACATGGTTATATAAATCACTTTAGTCATCTTTGTACTTTTCAATCCTCATTCATCACTTACTTGAAAGCATTGACAGCCACCACCACAGGCACGCCAAAGTGCTTCGCATTTTCTATCTGCTTCCTCATGTTGCTGCAGCCATTCCTCAGTAGGTCAAGGTTCTACATGAAAGGTATCACACATATTAATCAAAGAAGCTCAGACAAAGCTTTAAAACTTGAAAACTTGCTTTCTACATGATAAACCCTCTAAACCACAAAACTAGGTGGGTTTGAAGGCTGCGTTATCTTTAAAAACATCAACAAAAATACCAAAATGACAGTATTTATCAGAGGAAGAAACGGTAAGCACAGAAAGAATTATGGATTTCCAACTTTCAATCATTATATTTCATCAAAATCGCTTTGTTCTGTAGATGTCATTTATAAATCTGCTAAAAATAAATCATTTGCAACAACCTAATGCTGTACAAAAAAAATAAAATAAAACATTGCACTCCATGGCGTAACCGTGAAGCCAGAACTTTTCGGCTGAAGTGGGCTGAACTTCACGCAGCGTTTATACAAAGTGGAGAGAAAATAGTATGGAAACAAAACAAAAAAATAAGTAGTAAAATATCTATAGCATCTAGAATCTCCTTTAGTTTTTTTCTGTTTTTAATGATTTATGGCATTATAACTGTGGCAAACTGCACAGGAGACAGGTTTGAGTTCACTCTCCTACCAACTGTTGTGCTGTTTTCTATAGAGATGCAGGACTTTTTATTGCAGCGAAAAAATTGCCTTCAATGAGTAAAAATGTAACAAAAGCATAAAATATCTAGAAATTGTGGAGTTCAAAGGGTTATCCCAGTGAGCAGACATATTTATCTGCAGCTCATTGAAAGATTAACATAAACTGAAGATCACATTTTGATCAGCTGCTCTTTTGTCTTACCTCCTCCACATATTCTTTAGGCAGCGGCATCCCAGCAGTGACCTGAACAAAAGAAATAGGATAAATCATTTATTAAACCTCAGTAAATCATAAATCAGTAATAACTATCTGGATTGTTTTCTCTAAACTTGTTCATGTTTCATGGTTGTCAGGAAGCTAATTATGATGGTGGTGAAACATCATTCTGTGTTCGGGAAATACAGCATCTCACAAAAGTGAGTACACCCCTCACATTTCTGCAAATATTTAATTACATCTTTTCATGGGACAGCACTGAAGAAATGACACTTTGACACAATGTAAAGTAGTCAGTGTACAGCTTGTATAACCGTGTAAAGTTACTGTCCCCTCAAAATAACTCAACACACAGCCATTATTGTTTAAACTGCTCGAAACAAAAGTGAGTACACTCCTCTATGTTGTCATGGAGGAGTGGAAGAAGATTCCAAACACAACCTGCGATACTCTGGTGAACTCCATGCTCAAGAGGGTTAAGGCAGTGCTGGAAAATAACGGTGGCCACACAAAATATTGACACATTGAGTCCAATTTGGACATTTTCACTTAGGAGAGTTGCCAGCGGTTTAGACATTAATGGCTGTGTGTTGAGTTATTTTGAGGGACAGTAAATTTACACTGTTATACAAGCTTTACACTCACTACTTTACATTGTATCAGTGTCATTTCTTCAGTATTATCCCATGAAAAGAAATAATTAAATATTTGCAGAAATTTGAGGGGTGTCCTCACTTTTGTGAGATACTGTATATACTGCAAATGTGTGATGCTGTTGTGTTCAGGATTCAGATTTGAGAAATGTGTCCCTGTAAAATTAAACACAAATGCAATTTTTAAAAAAAGTCACTTCAGTATTTCATTTGTAATTGGGAAGTTTAGGGAAACCCTACAGTTGGTCCTCCTCCGTGCATCTTCAGGGCTCGAACAGTGGCCACCAGCACCACCACATGAGGCCTCAGGCCTGAGTAGCGGCACTTGATATTGAAGAACTTCTCCATGCCAATGTCAGCTCCAAAACCAGCCTCTGTCACTATTGGACACAATTCCGAGGTGTTGTAAGATCAGAAATAATAATGTCAGAATCACAACTTTAAGGAATACTGAGTAAAATCATTCTGTGACATAATATCAACTACTGCTTGTAGAATCAACACATACAATATAAGCCATGCCTTTACTGAGGCTCTGCAGGTCAGGCTTGAAAAAATCTGTGAAAACATGCTGAGATAGAGCCTATTTCTTATTACCACTTACCTACGAAGCCGTCAGGTCCAACCAGCTTCAAAGCAATCTTATCAGCCAGGATGGAGGAGTTTCCATGGGCGATGTTGGCGAAGGGGCCGGCGTGGACAAACACAGGGGTTCCCTGCAGATTCAGATGATTCACAGGTTACAAAACCCATAATGCAAGGCTATGTCATCACTCACAAAATCAAGTTTGAGTCATACAAGATTTAGCAAAGAAAACGGGCCCACTTGAAAATAAGCAGCAAGGACATTATCCATTCAAGGACAGAACACATTCATAATCAAGGTCTCAGTGTATGAGAACTGTGTAGGTTAGCGTGAGCACCCACCTCTAACGTCTGCATCAGGTTTGGCTTGATGGCATCTTTCATCAGCACAGTTAGAGCACCACTCACACCCTGCAGAGAAAAACATCACTTTACAGGGACCTTGCTTCCTCAGGAATTATATAAAAGTACAGCTATAAGCAAGACTCCAGCGCACTGACCAGATCCTCGGTGGTGATGGGCTGTCCGCTGCGGCTGGTGGCTACGACCATCTTGGCCAGACGCTGTCGCATGTCCTCCAGGCTGCTGGTGAGGGCGAGCACTGCCATGATTTCGCTGGCCACAGTGATGTCAAACTGAGCCTGGAGGACAAATAATGATCAACAACAGTGCAGACAAGTGAAGCAGAAGGATAACTAAGTGTTGCTAGAAACTCCTCAGAGTTCGATCTTTCTCTGCTTTGCAATCCAATGTCTGAATTGATTTTGTGTCATATTATATGTAAACAGAGCTTCATTTAAATGCTACATTACTGTCTGCAACTGTAGATTTATTTTTACTAAACTGGGAAATGTATGATGTTTCATATAAACAAATATTTTTACCTCTCTTGTGTATCCCTTTTCAGTTGGCGCCTGGCCGATAGTGATCTTCCTCAGGAATCGATCATTGGTGTCCAACACTGAAAAGAAACACCAACAGCACATTTATCGTGGGGCAGGATTCGATACGCTGACAGCAGACCTCCGTAAAAAGTAAAAAGTGAGTTATGTGGACTAAGAGACATGTCAGATATTTATACCTCTCTGCCAGGTTACAGAGCTTGGGTCAATGTCCAAGCGGGCAAAACGAGTGATCTCTTCTTCAGTGAGAGTGGAAGGATCAGTCTTGTCAATGCCCAGTTTCTAAACAAAAAAACAACAACATCAGTGTCAGATGTGCTCTCTACTGAGGACTGTAATTTAATTCAAAACTTAGAAATGTGTCATATGACTTCATACTTTCAGTCTGTGGATCTGGATGGGGGAGAACTTCCTCTGTCCTCCACTGAGTGGGACCAAGCGGTTATACAGAGCCTAAAGTATGCACACAGAGCGGAAGACAATGAAATTCCCACTTGACAAAACATGCCCAACTTTAGTCAGAAACAGCTGCAAAAGGGAAAGGGAAAAACTTCAGGCTCTATAGATAAGAGAAACTCAAAATACAATAACTATCCTTAACCCTGTAAGAAGGCATGGGCGAGATTTAAAAACATTTTTACTTTCGCCTCACTAAAACTGTCCATTAGAGAGTAAACACCATCATTATAAAAATTAATCAGTGACACTGATGTTATTTAGCCTATTATCAAAATTCTTAACTGCAGTTTTACAGAAGTTGATGCAAGAGAAATGAAGCAGATAGTCGTGCTGGGTGATCTCTTCAGTGAATGTACCACATTTGGAAACCTTGAAAACATGGTACGGGCTGTATTTCTTTTCAGATACAGATTGGTCCAGGTACCAGGACTTTAATTAACTTTAAGACAGCATTTTTTATCCACTATTCACAGAAGGAAAGCCCCACCTTGTCCGATTGTGTGGCCTCATGGAACATGCGGGCGTCTACAGCAGCAGCCACCAAGTTGTTGGCAGCAGTGATGGCGTGAATGTCTCCAGTGAGGTGAAGGTTAAACTAAAATACATTTAAAAAACAGACACATTAATTACATGCATTGTTGTGTTTCTATATTAACAGCACAGTTTCTGACATCAAACGAGCAGTGCAGCACTACCTCTTCCATTGGAATGACTTGAGAGTATCCACCTCCTGCAGCACCACCTGGCGGCCAAAGACAAAACTACAGATATATGTACCAGTGCAGGACTGTATGTGCAACTTATCAATGAGTGTACACTCTTCCGAACCTTTAATGCCAAACGTTGGTCCCTGAGAAGGCTGTCGGACACAAGCAAACACATTGAGCTTCATGTGGGCTCCCAGGGCCTGGACCAGGCCGATGGTGGTGGTGCTCTTACCCTCTCCCAGAGGAGTAGGGGTAATACTGCAGACAGAGACTCTTGTCAGTACTGCAAATGTGCCTTAAAAGTTATCTTCAATTGCAAAAGACAATAAAGTTCATCTTTGACGGACATATTAATATGTGTAAAATTAAAGCAAAAGTTTGACCGAATTGTGAATTAATGTTTTCCAGCTCATTGTAATTGAATTGAATAGTTAGTAAAAAAGACGGTAATGTTTTAAAACATGACATAGGTTTGGGAAACGCTAAAAACACACCCGGTGACCACCACATATTTGCCGTCTGGCTGGGATTGCAGCCGTTTGATAATATTCAGCTGGACTTTGGCCTTAGTCTTGCCGTAGAGCTCCACCTCATCAGACAGCAGGCCCACCTCCTTGGCTAGACGGTCGATGGGTTTGGGGACGCAGGAGCGAGAAACGACAATGTCACTGTTGGTGACACAAAGAAAACACGGACGCACAAAAAATGAATCACTTTTTCATCCGAGGAAAGGAGGACACAGCAAGGTGATGAAGATTAATGGGAGGAAAACCTTGGCACCGGCTTCTGGAGATTGAGTTTGGTGTATGAGATGTCCCACTTTCCTGGCTGATGGGTTTCCAGGAAACGCTTTGCACTCAGCACTGTATTCTAGACACATGACAAACATAGACATGATCATTCTTTTAAATTCCAGCTTATATGAAGCTTGTATAACACCTAACCGACAACTAGAACACCAATAGAAAATCTAATTTAAGATTGTTAAACTGTAATAAAATTTTAATTACTGCAAAAATCTGATTTAATCCTGAATTAGAAAACTGAGGATAAAACGAAAATCTCACTAAATAACGCCAATGAAGCTGGTCTGATAAATACATTAGTAGTTGATCGATACGGTTTTGAAAGGGCCAATACAGAATATTAGTAATCAAAGACCAATAACTGATATGTTTTACATCTATTAAACAGAACTTTAGGCTATTTTTCATTGCTATTATTCATTTATTGGATCTTAGTACTTTATTCTTAAGTATTTTATGTGGCATCTGATCTCTGTCCTTTTTACTGTCCTATTTTCTTCTGTATTTGCTATTTTTAGATGTTGACAGTGCACTTTGAGCTTCTTGCACCTCTTTCCAACGTGGTTTTATATTGCAAATGGCAAATAAACTGAACTGAACTGGTGTGTAACCAATCAGATAACTCTCCGTGGCTAGAACATTGCTTGAGACCAGAGAGAGAGTAGAGAGACGCCTGCATCAGAGACATCCATCCATCCACCATCTATATACCACTTGATCCTCATTAGGGTCGTGGAGGGCTGCAGCTTTTCCCAGCTGACTTGAGGCAAAGGCAGGGGACACCATGGACAAGTCACCAGTCTATCACAGGACTACACAGAAAGACAACCAAGCACTCTCACAGTCATACCTACGAGCAATTTAGAATCCCCAATTAACCTCAGCATATTTTTGGACTGTGGGAGGAAGTTGGAGTACCCAGAGAAAACCCACGCATGCATAGGCAGAAAGATCCCAGGTCCAGCACATGAACTGGGGATCTTCTAGCTGCAAGGCAACAGTGCTAACCACTTGGTCACTCTGCAGCCCACGTCAGAGACAATGTAGTGCATTTTTGATTTAAGTTATTCTGTCTGTAATTGAGGGCTGCACAGTGGCTTGGTGGTTGGTACTTTGGCCTTGCAGCTAGAAGATCCCCGGTTTGCATCCCGGCCTTCCCGGTATCCTTCTGCATGGAGTTTACATGTTCTTCCTGTGCATGCGTGGGTTTTCTCCAGGTACTCCGGCTTCCTCTCACAGTCCAAAAACATGCTCAGGATAATTGGTGATTCTAAATTGTCAATAGGTGTGATTGTTTGTCTGTATATGTAGCCCTGTGATAGACTGGTGACCTGTTCAGGGTGTCCCCTGCCTTCACCCTAAGTCAGCTGGGATAGACTCCAGCCCCCAGCGACCCGAATGAGGATTAAACGGTGTATAGATAATGGATGGATGGATGGATGTCTGTAATTAGTCTTAAAAATGGCGATACTGATAATGTAAAAATTCTGTTTGATCTAAACATCAGCTAGACCCCTATACAAAGGTAGCAAACACTTAATTCAAAGTCTATTAACTTGACCTCATGCATAAGTGTAGTTTAACTTTACAGATGGGCCTTACCGCCATCAGCATGGCCACAGTCATGGGTCCCACCCCACCAGGAACAGGAGTAATGAAGCCAGCCTGCTCCTTGGCCGAGGCATAATGGACGTCACCCACCACCCTCTTTCCATTGGCTTTAGTGTCATCTGAAAGGGAGATTATTTGGAGGTAAAAAACAGACAACTACCCCTGACTACTACTAATTAACTTAAAGCAAACTGCAAGGCACCACGACTACAGTAATACCTAGAATGTGATTGATGCCACAGTCAATAACCACCGCTCCCTTCTTGATCCACTCTCCTTTCACCATCTCTGCTTTTCCAATACCCACAACCAGGATGTCTGCTTTGCCCACCTGCACAGAAACAGAGAATGGTATTAGTGAAAGTTTAATGAAGAAGAAAACACTACTGATCACAATGATGGTCTCATGAGTCCACAGTAAATTTCAGAATCTGACAAGGAAATTATGTTACTGTTTATGTCACATAATGGCAGCAGAGACCTGTAATTCATACTGCTCCATCAGTAAATAATTGTTTATAGTTTTAGATAAGACCCAGCAGGTCAGAATAAGAGTGGCATTTAGCTAACACACAAAACATTTCATTACATTCTTAATGTAATGAGCTGAGAAAAAGTTAAATTTGCCACCCTGTTTTGAAACAGCAGCTCATGGCATGTCCAAATGACAATGTAATGAGTGTCTAAAATTACCCTCAACTCATCAGGAAAGCTTATTTAATGCTCTGTTTGCATCAGTGTGCAACAGCTAGTGACCATCATCATATCTGAGATTACTGTTTTACCTCTCCGGCAAGATCAGCGGTTTTAGAGTGGCAGGTGGTGACGGTGGCGTGGCTCCACAGCAGCAGGTCATGCATCGGTGCACCAACAATCTTACTGCGGCCGATCACCACAGCCCTTTTACCGGCCACAGATACACCTGCAGAGAGTCGATTCACTCAGGTCACACATTGTCACAGCACAAATTCATTTATTTTGTTTCAAGGTTTTTAAATGCGTTTACCAGTTTGTCTGATCAGCTCCATGCAGCCGTTGGGCGTGCACGGGATGAAGCAGTCGCCCAGGTCCCCACGAGACAGCTTTCCTGCATTTATGCTGGTCAGTCTGTCAAAGGATCAGAAATCACAGGTCTTTGTAAGCTAACAAAAGCATTCAAATTATATTTTTCTGGAGCAAATGAATTTAGGCAAGCCTGTCATTTGATTTGTGTGTTCTTACCCGTCTACGTCCTTCTCTGGAGCCACAGCATTTGTGACCTTCTCTGTGTCGATCTTATGGACTGAGTCTAAAGGCAGCTGCACGATGAGGCCGTGGACAGATGAGTTCTCGTTGACCTCTCTGATACTGTGAAGAACCTGCAGGCAGAGAAACAGCCTTCACACTCTTTGATGCTTCCAGTTACTACGTCAACCATACTGACCCTGTTATATCAAACCAAATTCCAAACTTTTCACATATCTTTACTGCACTGAAAACCATCTATCAGCTATTATATGAGTTTAACGACATCTGCAGTGAAATGTAAGGAATGTCTTACGCAGCGTGTTTGCATGTGTGCAGATAACTGGGTCATTCCAGCATTGGAGGACATTTTATGTCCCACCCATCAAATTTCAAATAATCCACGTATAAAATACTAAAACATGCAGTTGTTGTGTAAATGTACATGTCCTGAACCCAAATCTATAAAATCTGTTTTAAAATATTTTTAAAAATATCAAATAAGTGTGGAGTTCCACCTAAAATGCTATTTTTCTTTTGTCTCACCCCCAGATGACGAAATAGAATCTCCAAAAGAACAGTTAAAATGAAATTTAAATCTCCCTTTTTTGGGCATCATGTTTTTCATTTATGTCTCTTGTAACTGTGGGAACATTTTTTTAATCAACATAATATTTTAAATAATAATTATCTTGCATGGAACGTGTGTCCCACAATAACCCTGTTACCATAACCATTTTAGAAGAAGAAAACAGTAAATCACATGATACACTGGAATTAACATCATCACACAGTTTTCCAAAAGAATGGATAGAGCAAAGTTATGTCCTCGCTTCTATTTTTCATAACACTGTCAGCCTTGACTGAATGTCTCACTCTACCTCATGCAACCCTGTTATACATATTTTCAGGATAAGACAAATTCTTTTGACTTTTTTCTTTGCTGTTTTCCATCAGTAAGTTTGTCCTCTTGGTCAGCAGTAACAGCTAGCTAAACATCTAGCTTCTACTGCTGAGAAAAAGCTAACATTAGCATGGATTAGCAACCCTGTTACTATGATTAGAGTAGGGTTAGCAAACAACAAATAAAACATGGAGTAAAAAATTTACCATTGATGTGTAAGCTGAGCCAATCAAGCCTTTGATAGTTTATTATCTATTATTGATCAATATGGAGCAGAAAACTGTAAAAGAGAAGGTCTATTCTTCAAAAAATTTTGAAGCCCAAATGTCCTCCAATTTTGGAATGAGCCAACTAAAAGACCAGTCTACACTAATGTTTCTAATCCATTCTTACCTCCTCTTCTGTTGCAGTCTTGGGAAGTCTCATATGTGTTGCATTTATTCCAATCTGCAAACCAAAACAAAGAGTTTAGACTGGAAGTAACAGTTAATTGAAACAAGGTACAGTATAAATGTGGAGTGCAGACTCTCTGTAAATTCCCTAAATATCAAAAAATGATTTTATTTACCTCTGCTGCTGCTTTCAGCTTCATGCTGATGTACAGATTTGAATCATCGCGGTCTCCAACCTACAGCGACACATAGTATCATCATGTATGAAGTAGCAAGTCCTCTTCGATACACAAAACACACGCAAAGTTCATCTAAAACAATATTCACACACTGTATCCATGCAGAAGCACACAATGACACAAGGTCAAGGACACACAAAGGACCCAAATCCTTACCTGCCAACCATCTTCAAAGAAAGGCCGTGAGAAAGCACGTGTCAAAACTAGCCACTAAAAGTATGTTTTCTTTCACCCACACAGAAAGAATTCTTCAGTTTACCTGTAAAACCACTAGACCTGGTCTGAAGTTGGAATCCTTAAGTTTCATCTGCTCCACATCCTTCCTCAGACGCTCCCTCACCTGCCTGAGAAAACGAGACAACAAAGGAGTTTTTCATCTCTGTGCAGTGTCAGGTGAACTATTATTCATGCAGCATTACAGTTAGAAGGATTTAGTACTACAAGGCCAAACCATCCCCATTCCTTAAAATGGTTGGAGGTTTTATAACCAAACACATGCCATCTGGCATTCTGGGTGTGAACCTGGTAATAATTTTCCAATCTGAGTAATCAACCCTGGCGGCAAAGCCAGAAAGTCAATTCAGAAGAATGGCTCTTATTATTTATTCTTATCTTTATTCGCTTAGTGGCCTGATGACTTTGAATCGCTCCGACACTTTGTGCTGACATAAGCTGCTACTGAGGCAAAGATTGGGCAAAGTCAACTGAACCAATCAAAGACAGACAATCGAAACAGCAGCAGTAAGACGTTTACTGGACTTTAGCTTATGGCACATAAATCTCTTTGAGACCTGCCAAGTTTGTCTAGATGAAGCTAAATTCTGATTGTATTTCTTTTATATTATTTCCTCATCTCTAATCTGTTTTATTCATCTCATCTACTGTCAACAAATTCACTTTAAAAAGCTCAGAAGACAGACTGATGATTGTGCTGAATATTCTGACCTATGAAACAAATTTATTCTGAAACACAGTCTCTTTGTGCATCATGTGATCTTCATCAGGAGTGACGATGAAGTATACTGTGAGGCAATGCAGGGACAAAGATTTAAGCTACCTCAGTGTTTCCGTGCAAAATGTGTTTTCGAACAGACACTAAAAAGTTTTTTGTCCAAAATACTGTGAGCTCTGAAAGTCTTGATCCAATCAGTGGATGATCTTAATCTCTTCAAGATCAATGTACACTCATCAGGCTCAGGGAGGTAACATCTTTTTAAAGGATATTTTGTAGCATGTTAAATAGCATCTTGCAAATAATAACACATAAAGCATACTTATGAAACTTTGCTCATCAGGTGCTGTATTGTACAAATGGTCTGCACTTTGTTGCTTTTTATTTTTTCCATCAGAACATTCCTATACTTCACAACAAACTGAATCAAAATCCAAATCCTTATCATGGTGAAGGCAGATAGAACTGCCTCTGGTCACTAATCAACCAGGGCAATATTCCTATAAACACAGGACGCTCACACAATATACAATCACTTGTTCAGCACAACTATAGGCTTGTCAGGATTCAGAGATAATGAATGTAAATCCTTCCACTACAGAGGCAGCAGATCTGTCAAGAGACTGCGCAGACTGTTCAGGCTGCACAGAATAATTTGACTAATGAGGAAGGTGAGGGTCAGTTAACAGGTTGCATTCTGTCATGTCTTGTGACAGGCACATGCACATAAATGTTCTGCACCAAACTATTAGTTACATTCATTCCAAGTTTGCAAATTGTGCACAAAGATTATGCAGGATTTTTTAAGGTTATTTTGTTGTCTCTAAGTCTCATGAATGGGGTTTTGTTGGCCTCTCCACTTGGGTCACTGGACCAACAGGACAAAGATCACATCACAGCCTCTTACATAATACTAAAGGACTCGCAACCATTCATTCAAAAGGAGTCCTAAGTAATCTGTTATCACTAAATTATAAATTTGACAGTCACATGAGTTAATTTAGTGTCAACACATTCACACTGACCTACATTACAATCAGGAAGCAAATATCTCCTGCAGAAAGACTCCACTTTGATTCATTCCTCGGTTATGTTATGCACAGTTAGCATCATGTGCAAGCAGTTCAAGCTAAGTTATGAAACCGCGAGTTAGCGGTTAAGTTGCTGTAACTCAGCTAGTTAGCTGCGTAATTAGCTAGACACGTTTCGTCAGGCTGGTTGTACCTCTTTGGCAGTCTGTGTATTTACATTAGATAAAATGTGTTACTTACGCTGACACCTCTTTCCCACTTATGATTTGAGCCGACATTTTTGGTTCGATGTTAGTCCGGGTTGTAAGACGATGGTGTGTCCTGCACGCTTGCTGCCTAACGTGGTGTGGCGACAAGGTGGTGACTACTTGCAAAACTTGAGTTCACTCAAAAGGGAGCTGAAGATAAGAACGCAGTGTCCATTCAGAAATCGAGCACTACCGCTGAAAATCTGCGTCTTCACTTTGAGGAATAGCGTCGAACGTAGCGCGTCACTATAGAAGGGCGGGGTCAATCATAAACTGTCAACTTGAACAACCAATCATTTGCCTGTATTGACATTCTCGCGGAATTCATTGACCAATAACTTTTGTAGTAGTGCTGCACCGCCCCATTAAGTTCAGAAAGAGGGCGGAACTACAGAAACGTAGTTAGGTTGAGAACCAGCAGAGGGCAGCACTGTATGTACACAGAGCTTGCGTGAACATCGGCACAAAACAGGAGCAGTGTTTATAAAGGCCCATCTTGGCGTCAATTAGAGAGCGTTTGGCCCCCAGTAAAAGTGTCAGTGTGTAGCTATTCTCTAGAAGGTGCTAGACAACAGCATAAGGCTACTTATTTACCCGGCTTCAAGTCCGACGTGAGACATGAAGAGATACCGAGGGCGATGGAGAGTAGATTCTGTGTTTTGAACGACACCGAAGATCTCCAAACGCGAATTTTAAACACTGAGAACAATCTCCACTTCGAAAGGTGAGTTCATTCCAGCTGCTAATTTGTTAAGTTAGTGGGCTGTCGGGCTCCGGTTTGTTATGCATTGCAGGATTATTAACGTGTATATGAACAGACGTTGTGCACGTACTTGTTGAAGTGGGAGCTTCTCAGAATGATCCAAACACTCCTCCTCATCCATTGTCAACCGCCTTCAGCTAACTCGTATACATCTGTCTCTTCAGGTCTAAGACACTGTTTGAGGAAATTCGTGCCTCCATAAACAACAACGACGAAGAGGATCGCTCTTTCTGGAGGCCTGTACTGCCATGGGGTGGCGTCTTTACCATCAAGGCAGGACGGAAGGCCATATCCTGCACACCTCTCTACGTGAAAATCCACCTGAAGAACACCTGCACCATCGATGGCTTCCTCATGATCCTGTATGTGATCCTGCGGGACAACCAGGGCTTTCGCAGGGAATTGTCTGTCTTCCTGGGCAAGCAGTTCGTGGAGTATTTCCTCTACCTGATGGACTCCTGTGACTACACCACGGTGAAGATGCTGTGGATCTGGGACAGAATGTCCAAGAGACAGTACCGATCTGAGATCCACCAGGCAGCGTTGGAGATAGACCTGTTTGGCAATGAGCATGAGAACTTCACAGAGAATCTGGAGAACCTGATGTCCACCATGCAAGAGAGTCTGTGCACCAACTGGAGCTGTCCGTCCCGCTTCCAGGATTTCATCAAGACCACCATCAGCATCAGGTATGCTGCACAAGATGAACTTGGTGCAACTTTTCCCCTCTTATATCCCATTAAAACTAGCAGCTTTTCTGTGTGTCAAGACCAGAGCTGTTTATCAACTGTATCTCAGTTTTGTAGGGTGTTAAATGTCTAAAAATATCAAATTTTCCCTCCAGTCCTCCACATGAGCTGCCTCACAGAGACCCAATTCAGTCAGCAGTGGATGAGTTCTTCTGCCCCAAGCTCCTCCTCTGCTCAGAACTGGGGTAAGACACAGGGAGGAGTGTTCTTCCATTTCTGTGCAGTGTTATTGTGCTTGCTTGACAAACCGAACATCTTCCTAACAGGTGTGATGGCCTTCGGGAGTTCTCTCAGAGGGTTTTCTGCCACGGACCCCCACCCTTTGTTATTCTCAACATGCAGCAGTGGAAGTCAGAAGAGCTGTCCTACGTCCCCTACCACCTGGCTCTCTGTCAGCACAGGTATGCAGCATCCACAGATGTTCTCACTGGTGTGATGTGAAGTAGCATCTGTTAGCCACATAGTGGTGCAAGCTGCAATCAAATGCATTTCCACTGCATTATTGTAACTCTGCCAGAGGGCCATGTTTACAGTAATTAGGCAGAGATATAAAAATGGTCATAAAGAGGCCAGAAACAATAGTAATACTCATAGTTTTTTGGAAATTATGTATATTCCATAGCCAAATAACAGATTCATCTCTGTTATTTTCTTGATTGATCAGATAGATAGATAGATAGATAGATAGATAGATAGATAGATAGATAGATAGATAGATAGATAGATAGATAGATAGATAGATAGATAGCTTTATTGTCTGTTCCAAGTAAAAACAGAAATTCATCTTTTGTCACGGCTGTAAGACAAAGTTTAAAAACCACACTCAAACATTGAAAGCACCCTCACCACGTTAAAACACAGTACAATAAATAAAAAACAAGTAAAGTGCATAAAATTAACAAAAAACACTAAAAACACTGTGCAGTCTATTTTGAGTTATTAAGAGCAGATATTGCAGAGGGGATGAAATATTTTTTGTAGATGTTTAGTTTACTTGTTAGTTGTTTGGTCCATAAATTGTCTAAAAATGTTTAAAAAAGGTAAAAAGAAACTACATCCTCAAATGTCTTGTTTTGTGTGCCACTCAAAAAATATTCAAGTTACTGTTCTACAGGAGAAAAGAAAACAAGAAAAATCTTCTAATTTAAAAATCTGTAATCAAAGGACTTTGACATTTTTTTCTTTAAAAATTCCTTAAATCGATTATCAAAATAGTTTTTAGCAATTCATTTAACATTAACTGAATAATCGTTTCACATCCAATGCACAGCTTGGTTTACCTGTGAGCTCTTTGGCTTGATACCAAATCATTGAATGTAATCTGAAGGATATGCAAAGTCAGAAACAGCATGTGTGAAGCCACTGAAATGCATCCTGTTTCACTGTTACAGAAAGAATCTTAGCTGCTGTGTCTCATTTGTACAAGTGGGGAAAGAGATACACAGCTCAGGCAGAGAAACGGAGTTGGTTGTCTAAGTAGTAAGAGATTAAAGCAGGGTCACTGGCTCCTCATCAGTAAAGGAAACAAAAGCTAACTTTAGAAACACTCCTCAGCTGAAAGAGACCAGATTGAAAAAGGCTAATTAAAGCTCAGCCTACTGTAAAAAAAAAAAAAAAAATTAGCTTCTTGCTGCAGGGTTTGCAGGAGGAAGTTGTAGAACATTCTTAATATGTGCTGCTGCAGTAGTAGCTGAGCTGTATTAAGTTGCATTTTTCCATATTCAGTTTACTTGTATGTTGATGCATTTTCAATTCACAAGCATTTATGTCACATGTAGCCCTGGGTTCTCCTACACCTTTGTACCTAGATGAAAGATCAAACTGTTGTTTACACTCTTCAGAGCAAATGGCCTTTTCCTCAACAGGTATCTACTAGAGGGCGCCACACTCTTCAACAAAGAGGAACATCACTATTCTGCAGCCTTCCAGATAGACGGCTGTTGGATGCACTATGACGGCCTGAGGAGTGATAATCTGATCCTGTTACACAAGCCTCCAGAGCTCCTGCTGCTGTCCTCGCTGGTCTACATCCGCGCTTCTGACAAGTGAACTTGTTTTGTCACAGGTGGACTTACAGTACAGATGAGATGAAGTCACACCAAGCACAAGAGTGAATGCAACCATCCTTACTTTGACCATTGAGTCACAACCCCCGTTATAGCATTACATTGCTGTAACTGCATCATTAGAACTTTAATTCATTCCTGCCTTGTGTATGCTTCCGCTGTCAGCTGTTAGACTGAATGACAAATGCTTCATTTCACTTGAGTGCTTGCAGAGAGCTTTCTGTACAAAAAGAAAAGGACTGACTTATTTTGGGGTGTGCTTGGAATCCAAGAATATAATGGACTATAATAGTTCCGGGCTGATATACATAAATGACGCTACCAGTGATCGTATACGTTTGCGGTCACCTTCTATGAAACAGGCTCATGGTTTTGCAGTTGGTTGTGCATTTGCGTTAAAGTAGCAAGGTTTAAATGGATGTTTGGAGTTGACATTGACAGTACATCACCTTTCAAGTAAAAGTATACACCAATCAGCCACAACATTTGAACCACCTGCCAGGATGCGATGTCTGGCACTGGGAGGCAAGCCTTTAGGGTCTTTGCAGGGTAAGGCCTCCATAGATAGGGCTTGTTTCTTCCTTTTTGTTTATTAAATTGTGATCTGGCTTGCTTGAAGGCTAAGTCAACACCTTGGGCTCTTTGTCGTGTTCCTTGAGCTGTTCCTGAGCAGTTTTTGCGGTGTGGTACTGTGCGTGATCCTGCTGGGGGAGGCCATTGCAGTCAGAGTGTCATTACCATGTGCACGGGGTTCGGAACAGTGGTGACAGCCATATGAACGCCAAGAGGTTTTCCAGCAGAACTTCGATGTTATTCACCTGTCAGTGGTTTGTAATATTGTGGCTAATCACCGTCACTTTACATTTATGCATATCAGCCCTTTCTTAAAATGAAACTGGTGCTTTTCCTTATTTACACTGTGGTCTGAGATAAAGAAGCAACCAAACGAGGTCAAGGCAAATGTAAGGTTCTTACATCTTGTTTTGGATGTTTAAATTGGCAGGAGAGAATTTAATACAATGAGTCGATGTTAATATACAAATTCTCAAATGATATAAATGTTAAAGGCAATCGGAAATTTAGTGGGTTTTCTGACACTAAAAGCATAATTATTACCTGTTTCGCTTCCTTGGCACAAAGCGTGTACATAATTATGAATAAAGTTCATGCATTTTAACACTTAAGCCACTGAATACGCCAACAAATTTATTTTGTAAAAGAATTACTGTTAATCACACAGTGCCTCTGCCAAGCAAAGTTTGTGAAACTGAATTCTGTTGAGCGTTAATTTTTTATGGCTGTTTTCTATGCAGACACTGTCTTTAAAGTGCAAATACAGATATTTTGGAATACCCCTGTATGGATTTATTTTGTCGTATGTATGCATGGGTTTAACAAGAGAGGCAGAAAAGCAGACGGTACCTTTTAAGGCAGGCATTTATTTTAAACTGGGTACAACTGCACCACACAAACAGACTAAAATGTATGTAAAATGTTTTCAATCAAACATGATAAAATGTGAAAAGCTACTGTTTTTACATCTAATGTTATCTTGTACTTCCAGTATTAATCCACAGGATATAAAATTCAAGATCGTCACCTTACTCCAGACACACAATGGGAAATGTAAAAGAAGCAGAGTGGTCATTTTGGCTAACATTGACATCAGTTTCAAAGGATTTTTTTCTCTCAGACACGAACAAAGCGGCAGCCCATTGCAGACCAGGTGTTAGTCATCCATCTGCTTTCTTTGTACAAGCACTTTGGTGAGAGTGGTGGCAAAACATGACATTGGTTAGGCCGTAATAAAAATGCGTACAAACTCAATTTTTAACATCCCTTCTTTTTGCAGATTCACGTTTGCAGATTTTCATCAGCCTCTCTCCAAAACTCATTAAAGTAGTAGTTAGTATACACTGCAGAAATCACAACATTGTACATAACATCGATGCTAGATGAATCATGGCGGCAGCACATAATTACGCCTGCGTGATTTGTGCTGTGGCTGTGGTAAAGTGATTAAAAAAAATCTATTACAATTGACAGAAAGTAGGTTACAGAACATAAACAGACGACACAAATTATAAATACAAAAATAGTCCTTCATGTCATTTTAAAATAAAATGACATTTTGCAGAAATACAAATTGGGTGTGTGTAACTTTTAAAATAAAACAGATTCAAAGGAAAAGTACTCATTGTGATGCAATCCACAACAGACAAAGTTTCTGACAATCCGACTAATTTGAGAGGCAAATGTCATTTAAGTTCTCATCTGAAGTTTAGTGTCGGCAAGGGCAAAGTGAAAGAGCACATCTGTATAGTGTTTACCAGACTTGTGAAGAACAGCGAAATTATTTTAAGGTGTATATTTCTAATGTGAGAAATCCATTTGATTTGGCCTAATTAAACATATGCCTTGTACAAATGAACCAGCATGCACAACAAAATTGCAACACAGAATGCCTGGTAGGTTGAGGAAAAGTCAATGGTACCATGTGATGTTTGATTAGATGTCCACATTACCAGCCAACAGTGTGAATCGACAGACATGCCACGTGGAGTTCTGTTACAGCAATATGAGATGCCTTGGCTTTTCAAAGAGACAAACACAAAACATATTCATCCACAGAGGAAACAGAAGTCTTATTGCATTTTCTAAATGCCATTAAATCAAAAACATATGTACATATTACAATATGTATCAAATAGTTTGGTAAGTGCAATGCAGAGCTGGGTTAAAGTTTCCACTTACGTGCAAACATCAGTGCACAAAGCAACTCAAACTTGACTAGAACGTGAACAGTGACACAACCAAGCCATCTCCTAGTCAAGTGCCCCCTCTATTGTGCATTGCTTGAAGTGTCAACTGAGCCCGCGGCTGCAGAGTGACGCCGATTCTGATTCCTCTCCCTGTACATAGGACTGGTGACAGTGGCAACTTGGCCTGAGTTGGCTAGCACAGCCCTTGGTGCTTTATCATCCATCTCCATACAACCACATGGAAGAATGTAATGCTGGCATCCTTATCGCTATTAGTGATAAGGATGAGGAGAAAATATTTCAACTGTGGCACACAAGGAAAGTTATTTCTAGTGCTCAGTGTTAAGGGTGGGAAAAAAAAGTTTTGGCACTTCACATGAAGCTGTGAACAGAGTACTTAAAACCTGAGCTTGCAAGCAAGACCTGGCCACATGAGGATCACATTTGGTGGCAGTTTAGCAAGCACAAAGAGCACGTGTCAGAGCCAATCATGGGCAGAAAAAGTCTCGTTCGTAGCCAAGGGAGTGACAGTATACTGGAAACAGACACTGACAATGCATGCTCATATCCTGCAACAGGGCTAATATGACGGAAGGGAACCATTAACTACAGTACAGTTTAAATAACAGAAAAGAAAAATCAAAAGGAAACAGTGCTAAACTTCAGGCTTTTAGGAAACAGGAGGATAGGAGTTTGTGGTTGTCCAACCACAGGCTTCCCTTTCAGTAGAACTTTATTTTATTGCATGGTTAGGGGCCATTCAGATTTTATGCATTTAAATGCACATAAAGTAAATAACTAACATTTAATGCAACAATGTAGCAGAGGCCAAACAGAGGTTGAACTAACTGTGTGAGGCAACACAGACAAACAGCTGAATCCTGAATCCTAAATATAGCACCAGTTAGTATTGTGTAGAGACCAAGAGGTGAAAAGAGGGCCAAGGTCGATTTCAACTATTGTGAAGAGTAGCAAGTGCAGGACCTGACCTTAGAACGATGTAACAGAAGCTAGAACATGGTGATTTTTTTTTAAAATGGCTCTGAGGATGAAGCAGAGACTAGTAGCAAATACTCTCAGGAGAATTCGTCATTCACCTCTGCAGTGACCATGGGAATCAAACTATACACGCATTCACACAAACACTAGTGACCCAGTGCAGAAAAACATTTACAGGCAATGCACTAGAGGATATATTCATATCTATATATTTCATTTAAACTATTTACATGAGAGAGAGAGAGAAAGGCAGCCCTTTTTGAGAAAATATAAAGATTCCAACTTTTCTCTTTTTTCAGAAGCACTGATTTGGATGCAGAACTCTTGCGTCGTTGAGCCCGAGCATCGATTCTGCACGCAGACACATAACAAAACAAACAGTCCTATCTGACATGCACGTACCCCTTGAGCATACACACAAACATACACGCTACATGGCTAACAACCACATATTCATACAAATACACAAGCAAACTGCAGTGTTCTACAAAATTTGAACACATAGTTCTGGTTGCAGCAGGGAAACTAAAAAAAAACAAAAAGGATTTCAGTTTTTAACATAATTAATGACATGAAGGAGAACAAAAAAAACAATGTCTGCAAACATGACAGAGAATTTTGAAACACGAATGACCAGATTTTTCCCACAATCCTCTGGGACATGGCTCAAAGTCCTCATTGTGGTCCAGCAGCAGTAGAGCGGTAATTTCTGTGCCCAAACAACAGCTTTCCAAACGTCTTCCACTCTTGTCCACAGAACCTTCCAGCTCTTCCTCATCTCTGAAGCCATGACGGTGGTCTCCCTCTAGCCAGCTGGCTAGCCCGGCCCATCCATCCATCCATCCATCCATCCATCCATCCATCCATCCATCCATCCATCCATCCATCCATCCATCCAGCAAGCTCTCTGATGTCCACGCAGGTGTGCAGCTATGCTCATCTGCACTTGGAGGATGAATGTGGGGAAGGAGGAGAAGACAACAAAAAAGAAAAGTCTTTGTGTCTAAAGTTCTTTTTACTGGGTCCAAGCTGGGTGGGCCATGGGTCAAAGGGCAGTCAGACCAAAGTTACACCGGCAATACATCATGCCGCTCGAGTCCAACCAGCTGTCTGAGATGGGGTCATAGCGTTGGACAGTGTTCAGGTAGGACGACCCGGAGTGACCTCCTACCACGTAGAGGTAGTTGTCCACAATGGCAGAGCCCACACCTGCAAGGCAACGATGCCATAGTCATATGCGAGTATTTAAAAACACTCACCACTTCCTAGATGCAAAAATTACAAAAAAAGGTTTAATTAGGGACATATATTGAGGTATAAACTCACCAGTGCGGGGCTCGTTCATTGGCCGGCAAGCTGTCCACTGGTTCTGATGGGGATCATACCTCTCAATGCTGGACAGGTGGGACACTCCGTTGTGTCCACCCACCACAAATATGAAACCGAGCATGACGCCAACCCCGAAGTTGATCCTCTTATCTGCCATGGGGGCTACCATTTCCCAGGCATCCTTGCTGGGGTCGTACCGCTCCACGCTGTGTGTAGCAGATGCAGAACAATTAGCAAAGCAAACACAATGGTTTAAAAGGATAATTTCACCCAGATCTCACACAATGCGTTACATACCGAGCTATGCACCTATGTTTGGATTTATAGGCCTTGGTTTTGAAATGACTATTTCTTAAACTATCACAGTAGCATCCATAATGATAGCCAAACCGTAGAGCATAAAAGGTACATTTACATTATATTTCCAGTACAGGAATACTTTTTCCATCTTCCATTCACTTCAACTAAAGCCAGAAGGACAAATTCAAGTGTGTGTTTTTCATTTTCCTAGTATCTCCAGCAAGCGTTTAACAACTCACAGGTCAGAGTTCAGCTTTGTTCAACCTGGATGTACTCAGTAGTCAGATAATGGAAACACTGCTATTTGTTACATGTAAGGTCTTTCTCCAGTTTGTGAATTCACCATTATCACACTAACAAATATCTCTCTCATATTGTTTAAAAAATTACCATTTCTGTGATCCATATTTGTAACCTGCCATAGAAATATGATACTGAATACTGTGAGGAGAAATTCTTATTGATAGAAATGTCATGTGACCTTTACTCTTATGTAAAAAAAAAAAAAAAAAAAAAAAAGTAACCTTATTTACATGCAGATATAATTTAGCAATATGCTACATAACTAAGCCAGTGTACTTGTCATAAACACTCCTTTTACGCTACAGGCAAGAAAAGTTCATTTCAGAAGGCCGGATCACATATGGAATTAGTTATGAGGGTGTAGTGAATTACTGAGTGTGACCAGAGTCAAATAAATCTCTAAAGGACACTGGAACACTGGCAAACAGAGTGTTTTGCAGTATGCAAGGACATACAAGTCATGGGGGGAAAAGAAACAAGAAAAACAGTCCCCAAAGATTCTCTGTCCAAACACATTCTCCTAAGGGGATTGGTGCGTCAAGGAAACAAGCAACAGGGACGCTGCTCTCTAGTGATCCACAGCAACAGAGCAGCATACAGGCAGGCACCGTCTCAATGAAACATCAGCAAACCACTTCTGTTATGACTGCTCTACACTCATTAACAGCCCTCTGGCCATTTTCTCAGCAACACTTGATATGTTTCACTTGATTGCCAGTTCTATTAAATAACTAGCAAGACCTTGAGAGAGAATGCCTGATTAGGAGGTCTAAAAGGGGTAGAAGCTTATCAGTGGGATCAAAAGCTATTTTTAAAATAAAAAGGTGTGGTACAGCGCCACAGCCTCATGTTACTGATGTTGAGTGTAACAAAAATAAGTGTAGTTGTATGTTTTTACCCTATTTGGCTTCCTGCACCCGTCTTCCCATTATAGAAACATCAATGGAAGAAGTTACAGTTGAAGAAAAAGAGCCATACCATGTCATACACTGAAACAAACTGCACAGCCACAATAGGTAATATGCTGAATGAGAAACAGTTCTTAACCTAATGGAACAGAAGTTGATGTGTCACTTTCTTTCAGTTTCATTAGATTGTTAGATAAACAGGAAGGATGCACTTCAATGATAAAACAACAAAGAACAAAACAATTCTGAGTGGTATTACCTGTTCATATGTGCTGGGCCATAGCCTCCAATAGCGTACACCATGCCATCCAGCACAGCAGTGGCAAAGCAGCTGCGAGACTTTGTCATGGGTGCCACAGGTTGCCACTCCTTCAACTTAGGGACGTATTTCTCCACTGACTGGAGGTAATACTGGCCGTCGTAGCCTCCCAGTGCGTACAGCTCTCCAGCCAGGACCACCACCCCGAGTGTGCTGCGACACTCAGCCATACGCTCCACTGAAGACCATGTGTTGCTTTCAGGGTCCCAACTCTCTACCGTGCTCTCGTGCCTCCGATAGCTAATGCCCTGTCTCATGTGTGTGGCAATGCCTCCCACCACGTATACTTTATGGTCCAGCACCGCCACTCCAAACTCATATCTGGGTACACTGAGAGGGGCAAGTCCTATCCACGAATCTGTCTGAGGGAAATACATTTCCATACTGAAAGAGAATGAGACAACAGCAAACACAGTAAGTTATTGGGTTTTCAACAATATAGAAGTTTAGAAAGTTGCCATTCCACAAGTGCATGCGATTTTTACGTACACATTAAAAGTATTACCTTTCCAGTGTAGCAAACAGTCCAGCCTTGCCTCCTACTGCAAGCAGCACTTTGGGGGCACACCTGGGCCGTGCTGACAACACAGTCTGATAGGACAGCCGGTGTTCAGGCATAAAATGATATTTGAGAGCCTCATTGAGCAGGTGCTTGCATGCATGGTCATCTCGTATAAGGTGGTTGGCTTCATATAGGCGAGTGAGGAATTTGACGCTGAGGAGTGGAAGGCGAACACAGTGCAGCAGCTGAGCCAGATGCTGCTGTCTCTCAGTTACATCGTATTTGATCCATGACTCCAGGGCGTAAAATACAGTCTCCTCTGTGACCACCTTAAGGCAGTCATTGGACACAATTTCATCCAACTCCGCCCTTGTCAGTTCAAAAAACTCCTCTGTCTGACAGACTTCCTCAAAGTTCTCACAGATGAACTTAGTTGCAGCCAGGCACAGGTCATGACAGCCATATGTCTCTGCAAAGCGGGAGATGCCTATACAGTTTCCGGCATCCAGCTGGCTCTCTAAGAAGGAACAGCACTCCTTAAGTACTAGCTTAACCTGGAGTAAGTTGGCAGCTGGTAGCAGAGATTCCACTGTTTCTTGGGAGATAAACACTGTCCCAGTGTAAGCATACTCAACGATGGCCTGGAAGAGAAAGAGGAAAAGTGTCACAATAAGCATGTTACAGCAGCTAATCGGTGTATCTAGTGTCTGGTGGCTCTAATCATACCTGCAAGGCTGTCTCATCGATGCACTGGAATTCCACCTCAGATGTCTCCTTCTCCGAAAGGTTACCCGTAAACATGGCCTTGAAGTAAGGACTGATGCTGGCCAGCACTACTTTGTGGGCATGGATCTTGGCATCACCCACACGCAGGACAATGTCACATAGTT